>NW_022280095.1:1855318-1896315 GCF_004355925.1 Anarrhichthys ocellatus
CAGTGTGTGTGTGTGTGTGTGTGTGTGTGTGTGTGTGTGTGTGTGTGCTGCCAGAGAAAATGTGCAGATGAAGGTGTAGAGTAGAGCAAGGGTTTTTAGGAACACTCATTTATCAACTGTCTGGGATGTTGGGGGCACACCACAGCGCACAAGCACCAGTTAAATCAAACAAAGCTGCTTGTTATAATGTGACGATTAGTGCATTGTATGGGTGCCAGACTGAAACACACACACACACACACACACACACACAGGTGCAAACATAGCACCAAAAACATTTTTCAACAGCATGTTTGATCCAAATGTGCCGTAATAACGTTCTATAGAAATGACACCCACAACCTACTCCCAACAATCTCTCTCTCACGCACACACAAACACACACACACACACACATTTTAGGGGGAAAAAAACACAAAAGAGCCAGACACAAAGGCATGAACCTGCCAGACACAATAGTGTGAAATATGTGATAAGGAGCATGGAGGAAGAAAACAAGAATAATCAAGAGCACAACACGCTTCCTGTAGCCTTTATATGGATATCAGTGCAGAAATGAATAATGTATTAGACCGAGTGCAACAGCAGAGAATGTATCAAATAACACTTTGATAACTTATAGTTTTAGTAATATATTGAGTAAAATTACACAGACGTTACTTTGGGCTCTGGGGCTTTATACAAACCCTCAATAAAAAACATTAATATAACAAAGGTACAGGTGAAAATCACTTGCAGGGTAAATATCCTGTTTCACCATTTATTGTGGGGTTTCTTTTCTGTACACGGTGATTGACAACTCTTTGAACCCCTTGTGTTACTTCGCTTTCTATTATTAAAGTATATTCTGATAGGTCCTCACCACTGGAGGACTGTGCTAAACAGTGTACAATCATCTAGACTTCTATGAAAATATCCAGGTATTTAACAAAACCAGTCAGTATAACTATTACATGTGCATTATCTCCTTCCATGTAAGAGGTCAAAGATACAGTACAGCATATTTAAAGGACAACAAAGACCTTCAACGGGACATCTATTTCTCTTTGTCTTCACTTAAAAGATGACAATGAAGAAAGAATCCTAAAAATAAAAGAAGAGCACATGTTCTTTTTGTCATCTGCCTCCGTCCTTCTCTTCAACTCTTCATCCACACTCACAAGCGCGGCCACAGAATGGCAGACGTATGCTTAACAGCAAATAGTCTCCCTCCAGGCTTTCCTCAGCTCAAATCGTGGCAAAGATGAGTGGAAGGAGAAAGTGAGTGGAGGAAATGTGACTGCAGACAGCTCCATTACCTCCTCACAATAGGGATCATACACATTCATCCACCAGCCGCTTCACCCGACTAGGGATTCAGGGCGCGGGGGACAAGATTACACCGAGGGGTTAGAGAGATGGATGTGCTTAGAGGAGATAAAGACTGGAGAGACAAAGGAAGCGACACAGAAGTAACAAAAGGTGTCATTAAGCAGGAATTGGACATTTATTTCCTGTGTTCTCCCCATTCCCAGAAGTTGCCCTCACCCAAAATCTGATGTGGCTTATCCTCGGGAAAAAAGACCCAGCATCTGGAAAGAGCAGCTAACGAAGAATGAGGAGGGGAGCAGAATACAGAAACTGTAAGACGCGGTTAGGTCGACGGTTTAGCCTCACACTTTCACACATATACAAATCAGACTCCAACAAGAATGGTGTTGTGATTCAAAAACTGAAATATAAATCATGATGAAGCCAGGAAGAATCCGCATTACACCTTAGAAAGAAACATTTGGCTCTGAAGGAGATCACTATGGAGAATCTTGCTAGTAAGAGGATTTTGGGGTTTGTCGTTTAAGGGACAACTAAACTTTTAGATTCGTAATTTGTCCTTTCTCTCTCTCCTTGGATATTTGTCAGGTGGAAATGGTTTCTAGATTGCCTGGCATGCCTCAAGAGTGTGAACTCAATTTCACAGAGGAACGCTAACCATGCTAACAAGCCAGCAGAGGCTAATCTCACAGTGTGACAACCAGCTGATGATGAGAAATGGCCAATTAAAACTCAAAATGGCAAGGTATCTCTAACAGGCATCGTGCTGTTATGTAAAAAAAAAAAAAAAAAAAAAAAAAAAGTGTGCAAGCACTCCCAGTCTACTCAGGTCCCCGGCACTCCTGCTGGATTTCACTCCTGCATCACCGGGAGCAGAGGAGAGGGGAGAGTAGTGATACACACAGCGTGATGAGGCTCCACAGGGGGGAGCAGAACTCATCAGACCCCCACAGCACACCAAACAGCTGGTCTGGAGCTTTGGTACACTCACGACGAAAAGAAGGACCTGAAGGACAATCACAACTGAAACTCAGTTTACCGACTGTCTCACTCTTTCTAGAGTGAAGATGAGCATATCATCTGCTGCCACCTCTCTGTCTCTCTCCAGCTCATGCAGGGGTCAGGACAACCCAGCTGTGTGATAGATAGCGAAGCCATCCATGACCTTGCAGTGGAAGCCACACCCACTGTCCTCCACCTCCACAGCTCATATGTATGTATACGTGTGTGTGTGTGTGTGTGTGTGTGTGTGTGTGTGTGTGTGTGTGTGGCAGCCCGTATTAAAAACATTTTGACTTGTGATTTTGTTCCTTGGGTCAGCACCAACGCGGTTGTTACCGTTAGCTTCTCTGCAGCATTACAGCAGCTAATCTTTCTCAAAAATAACCCCCGACAGCATCGCCCAGAGGCCTGCAGAACACTTGTAAAATGTGTGCATCCTCTTTCTGAGACATTGTGTTTGTCTCGAAATTTCAGGGTTCCTCCGAACGCTTTTTGGTGCGCTTTGCGTTTTTTTTTACTACAAAAGTCTGATCAGGCCCTAAATGATAATTCAAGACAATAGTGGTCAGACTAATTAATAATCGAAATAGTAGCCCCGATAACATTCTTTTCTGAATTTGTTGTTGTCCCAATTTAATGGATATTACACAAGAACTGCTAATAGGCTATCCATGCACAGTAAAAAGGGGTTAAATGTAGCATTTGGACAAAAAATATTACTATGTTAATAATAATAGTAGAAACAAATGAGACCACCGCTGAGCTCATTGGCGATCTCGACTGGCCTCTATACTCTATTTCACAATGTCTGCTACTGATTTAGGTTTCACTAGTTGAGTCACTTTATGGCAAAAGGCAACACTGCCTGGACACAAACCAGGAAGAGGAGGCCAGCAGTGCCAACACAAAGAGAAAGAAAGGCAACAATCTCATAGCAACACAAAACTCTCCTGGAAAATGTTGATCGAAATGCAGGAAAGGCAACAACGAGCAATTGATGATGAAACAACCGACGTCCTCTCATAATGGCAAAGAGGACTGTCATCTTGACCACGGTCTCATTAATCGATGGCAATAATACAAAACCACCGCAACAATTCATTGGGTAATAAAATAGGGATGCTGTGTATAGAGCACATTTAACTGCGTCATTAGCAGTACAACCAAACCAAGCTTATGTTCCATAACTGAAAAACGTTAAATGTCTTTTGTATTAATTAAAGTCCATCAAAGATCATTATCTACGCACACCAGCAAGGCCGCACATTTTTCACTTGACTATTAGTGGGATGTTTGCTGTGAGAGTCATCTGCATGGCTGTGAGCACGCGATGACGCATTGTTATTCCCCTGCATGGCCATGCAGGCAGATTACAGTGCTGCAGGGACATAGTTAGCCTCTGCCCTCAGCGTGCAGCCACAGGGCAAACTCGCAAAACAGTTCAACTGAATTTTGCGCTTCAAAAAAAACACCTTAGGGCGAGATAACGTATACTCACGTAACACGTTTTTAAATTGGGCGACCTATTCCTTTAGAAATCTGTGCACTGTAAATCAGCATGCCAATGGCACTGCTCTCCAGACGTATAGGGTCGAGTGTTAACACATTACAAAACATAGAAACACACAGAATCACTTTGCTTTCCTTCATTTCATTGTGTTTTATGTTCATGTATGTACTTTTGTTTGTATATTTATATCTGCACACAGTAGTTAAATGTTTATGCTTATATTTGTTCTACTTTGTTGTTGTTTTTTGTTCATTTCTGTGTAAGTACGTTGAGAGCAACGGAAAAAACGGAGTCAAATTCCTTGTATGCGTACGCATACATGGTTAATAAAGCTGATTATGATTCACTTCTTTTGTTTGGTTGTTTATCCTTCAGAAAAAGAGAGACATCCATATATATATACTGTATATATATATATATATATATCAGTATTGATATGAGACTAGATATTGTCTAGTTGGATATCAAAACATTGTATGAGTGTCCTTTCCTGGTTTATTTACAGTAAAGTTGTGTATTCTTCTGAACTTAACTGTTCTAGCTGGTCAGAAATATTGTGATACTTGATTTCCTCCATGTCACCCGGCCCAGGTTGCTACTGTTTGTCCCGCTATTTGTCTGTGGGTGCATGCATGTGTGTCTTTTTTTCGGGGTCCGTGAGTGACAGACTCTGTGTGTCGCGCTGACTCTGACTCTGCTCGCCACGGACTCGGTATATCGGGTGCCCTTGGCAATTGCGGAGTGTGTGGACAAGAATAATGAGACGTTTGCTAACAGAGACTCAGTGGGACCACTAAAAGGGCTCAGGTGGGGATCGACAGAAGATATTGCATCTGACCGAGAAAGGAAGGTGAAAGAGAGAACGAATGAGCATGGAGACAAAGAGTGAGGCAGAGTGTGCCACCAATCTTTATCTATGCCAGACAAACACTCCAGTTTGATACCAAAAAGAAGCAGAACAACTAGATAAAGCTGTCTATAAATAAGCACAGCTGGTGCCGTATTAAGGCGAGACTGACAGTACTGCCTGTAGATGTATTTGAATTACGCCTCTCGATTCTTCAAACTGAAATTTCTCGTCACTTCCTCCGATATCCAACATCACAATTTAAATCATGTCAAAGACAATAACCACAGCCTAAGTTGTGGACCATTAATAAAACAACTAAGATTAATTTAGTCATTTTTTTATGCTCTTTCATGCTGAATGACTTCTTTCCAAGAAACTTATGAGCACATCTCTGGTGAACACAAGACACAAAGTAGAGCTTTGGCGTGATTCTTTGGGGACAGAAATGGCAATAATGATGAAGTTGCAGTAATTTTAGCAGCTAAAAGTGGACGACTGGATTTCCAGCATTGTAAATCCCTCACAGTAGCTCTACGTCTCCATTCGTCTGTGTCAGTTTGTCTGACCTTTAAAACCGAATGTTGTGACGTTCTTGGACGGCGAGGGTGAAGCAAAGACAGATAGTAAAGCGCCAAGTAGTCCTGCAATGAAATGATTAACTTCTCCTCCATATATTTACCGGAGACTGATATTTACAGAAAAAAAATGATATTTGCTAGCTGTGATTGGATGGTTTCTGTTGTTTTTTGAGCATACCTCACCTGGTTTGAGGGCCCCAAAAACCCGGACCAGTGTATTTCTAAGGGGAAAGTAAAGTATCCTGTCCTGTAGGGTGTGGTGTATTACAGTGGTCCCCAATCTTTTTGGCCTCCGACCAAACAAAGAAATGTCTACTTGTGACCCATCATCGGCAGTTGAATATGTCTATGGGTTATGATCAGCTGGACCAAAGAAAATATTTTGATTCCCTATTTTTAGAGGCTGGAAAATGTCAAACTAATCAGCAATTTTCAAGTAAAAAAGCAAAGATTAGAAAGAATATTTTAAGTTGTTCTGCTCCCCTGTACCATTTATCATCTAAAGACCCCTCAGATTTATCATGTTGTACTCAAAAGATGTGACGCACCTGCATATAAAAGAATTAGCAAATGACAGCAGCAACATAACAAATGACCCAAGCGTCTCCAGTACAGATCCAGAGTCTGGTGGTTCATGTTGACCCATCACCCAATTGTGCATCCATCACCAATCTAATTCACTGACGGTCCCACTAAAAATCTAGCTGCACTAGTGTGCGCCCTTTAAAGTTTAAGATGTTTAGTACCAGACGGCTTCAAGCCACGACCATATTATCGTATAATAGGAGACGAAGAGACAAACAAAGACGAAGATAAAGAAAGAGCGTGAGAGAGCGATGCTGTGGCAGCGTACTGTGACAGAAGTCCGGAAGTGGAGAGCAACACCAGGTGGTCGAGCGTCTGGAGGCAGGCAGTCAAAGAGCAGTGTTGCCTTGACAACTGTGATGCCTTGCCGATGATAATAACCGAGCACCAGCAGCCCACACGCATAGTGCAAGTGTTTTTATACTGTATGTTGCTGTATGTAAAGCAGAGCAGCAGTGCTCTGTGGTTTCTGTATCAGCATCAGTACAGCCAGCATTCTGGCCAGTTGATTGTTATTGTCTTCTCTCTCTCTCTCTCTCTCTCCTCTTCTTCTCCTTCTATCTAGAGACAGCGCAGTTCATCACTCGCCAACGGCCAGCATCACACCGTATAGAACAAGGAGAGTATCCGATCCAGCCGACAAGCCATCTGTTCGCCCAAGCCGCAGTGGGATCTGATCAATACGGCCACGGTGGACGGTGTATGTGGCTGCTGTGGCCTCCCACACTGACTGGAATAATGGATCAGCTTTTGGGTCACAGTGGACTCATTGTACCAGCAGCATGACCGCTGAGGTTCCAGCCTCCACACCTCTTTTGTTTCAACTCTTTTAATTAAGGAGCTGGGCAACAGAATTCCCTAACAGGCTTAGCTATTGGCAGCCTCGCAACCACAACTGATTGTTCAATTCAGGATTTAGCAAGTAAAGCTTTTTGTATGGACAACACATAGTGCTTTAATTTGTCAGGGTGTCAGGCCTTTGTGTGTTAATGCATCAGACCAACATGTGGGCCTTAACGCAGGTATTTATGCAAAAAAAAATGGGGTCCATTTCAGTTTAACGCTCTGATGATCTGATGTGGACCAATCCAGAGTCCTTTCCTCTTCCGCTGCATCAGCTGGTGATTTCTGAGCACATAGCCACTGCAGCATCCTACCACCTCATCCTCCTCCACTCTCTCTCTCTCTCTCTCTCTCTTCTCCTCCCCCACCCTCCATCAACCCCCTCTTCTCATCCTCCTCTCCACCTGCTTTTAAATGCATGGCGCTGCCCTGCCAGGCCAGTCTCTGCAGGCAGCATCTCTCCTCTCAGCCCCTCCAGAGTGAAGGAGGAGGCTGTGGAACAGGATGGATGGTTATCAGCCTGTGCAGCCAGAGGGGGGCGGTTGTAAGGGAAGGAGACAAGGTCGGAGTGAGCCAGCAAAGCCCCTCTGCTCTTCCGTGTAGTACCAATAATCGATTGGGGGGGGGATGAGAGGCAACCTGAATCCGGACGGCTCATCACCAGTCGGACTGAGAGGGAAATGGTTTAGCCCAGCTGTAGGCTGTCCTGCTCCGAGCATCCAGTGAGTAAATAGGACACGATATAGTCCACCTCCAGACAGCACTGAACTGAAATCGGGTTATAATTTACATCTACGTTATTCGACTTCTTCCTCAAAAAGAGAATGAATAATGATCAGAGCCCCCCTCCTTTAGCAGATATGTAACACCATGCAGTACACGCCATCGCCTGGTGCATGGAGGAGGGAAAAACAGCCTGGCAGCATCCAACACACACGTCCTATATCCTCCTAACGCATTAGTCCTCCAGACCTACGGCTGCTGTACATTTTGCTCCTCTGTTTCGTAACAGGGACGTCAAAAAAAACTACCAGCTGGATTAAAATCCTCTCATGTGTAGGGTAGGCCCAGCATCGCCGACACAACCTCCAACGGAAGGGTAAAGATGGAAGGGGGGGGGGGGCAACGTACAACTGATCCATAAATAAAAATGATCGCGGTTGCACTGGCCGTGTCTCAGCTACCTATACATCACTCCTTTGCGCACAGGATGCAGGGCCCTGCCTTCAACAATAGGCCCATGCATAATTTTGAGCCATTCTCACACACACACACACACACACACACGCACACACACATATGTCGATGGATAGCATAATGCTAGTCGGCCTTTGTTCGTGTTGGATTGATTTTTTTGTTTCAGTTGCTCCACAGACAGTGCACGCCTCAGTGTTTTCGTTCTTTAGGGGAAACGAAATAATTCCGTTTGGAGTCTCGGGTGTTGTGCGCAACATTGTAGCCCTTCTCCGTGTGCTGGAACCTCAATGTATCACTTCAGGGTACATATCGGGGTCATGGAGAGAATGGCCTGGACACACTTTCCCCTGTGCACTACAGTTTTAAACTGCAGACGTGTTTTCCTTGTTGCACCGCAACACTGGTCATTTAGTCAACAATGGCTGGTGATCAGACTACCCTTCATGCCTTCGTGGGGTCACATGCTTTCCTTTAGGTTCCTCTAGGCTTTACAATAATACAGCTTCAGCCTATTTATCCCCCAAAACACACACACACAGCCTCGTGAATGCTCTTTTTTTAAATCTGCAGAAAAAGAAACCCCCACATCCCATCCTCCGAACAAACAAATGACATCATCTTCTGAGAGCCACACAAACCATGGGAGTGAAGCATCGTAAATAAAACATAGCGGGTTAGCACAGCACTGTGCTCTATGGCTGCCTTTCTAACAGTTTTGATCATGTTTTACACTCACCAGGTTCAGCACCGTCTCCACGATGTCCCTGTTGCTAACCTCCCCGACCTGGATCAGGCCCACCAACACGGCGAATTTCATCTGGATATTCCTGATCGGGACAGCGGGGTTGATCACCCCGGCCGGGAGGACCATGGAGCCGGCTGAAGACACCATCCTTTCCCCGGTGGCGCCGGAGCCAGCGCCCGCGGCGACCTGCTGGACGGAGGAGCCCGGCGGCGGATGGGAGTCTCGGTCTGTGTCCGTGAGCGAAGAAGTAGACCCCGGTGGTGCTGAAACCGGCTTCTCGCTCGACATTTCCCCTTGGAAACAGGGAGGAGAGGAGCGGTCGCCGCTGTCTCTCACACCTGGTCTGCAAGCTCGAGCGTCCGCTGCTACACAAAAACCATCCACTGCGCAGAAGAAAAACAAGGGAGAGCGGTGTTTCTAAAGCCCTCTGAAGTCACCCTATCCTCCTGGAAATGTGTCGGGATTCATAGGGCTGGAAAAAAAGGGATGGAGGTTTGACAGAATGGTAGCCTCCGCTTCTTTCTCTCTCCTCTCACTGTCTCTCTCTCTCTCATTGGCAGGTTGCAGTCAGTGCGGTCGTCGAGGAGAGAACGCCATGTTGACGCCCCCTGTCTGCGGCAGCGCGCGCTAGCCACACATGCGCACTCGGAGGCTTTCTGGTAGGGCGCTGAAGCGGAATAACATGGAGCCATCCGTGTATGGGTTCATGCTGATATAACAGTGCCACCTGAACAGCAGTGATTTGTTTTTGTTTTGATTTTGTTTTGTTGTCTATATTTGAATGTTTTTACTATTGAATGGCTCTGGAGATGTCAATGTGGAAAAGTGAGGACGAGCTGAATACAGTGATTTAAAAATAAAAAGCAACAATAAATACTGGTGGGCATAATGTAGGTGCAGTAGAGGGGCAATTCATATTGAGTTCAAGCAGTTTAGGGAGTCTGGCTTCCAGACGGAGGCTGTTTGTAATTTCAGAAGCCATCTGTCACACTTATTTCTGTCCCTATAACCTTTGTTTCCTTATTAAGCATCACAGGTTTGCTCTTCGGACACTCACCTAAAGATTTTGTATGATTTTCTTACCTCTGTTCCTCTTTTTCTAATGTCCTCACCTCTTTTTTTTTTACTTTCCTGCAATCATTTTCACTTTTTGAACACACTTTCTTACCTCACCACCTCTGTTCTTCATCCTCCTCGTGCCCTCTGTTTGCATTGCTATTTCTTAGGAAAATCAATGCACTTCAAGCAAACTGCTCTCTTTATTAGCACTATTTAATTTGTTTCCTTCAGGCTTAAAACCAGCGCCACACATGCACATACATACTGTATGCAAACAGTTATGTTTGCAAGTAGTTTATGGATACAGTTTGGATGGTGCTACAATGTCCTGCATGTTTATCCGTGTCTGGACCTTTATCTTTCAACTTTTTTGATGTCGTGCTCTCAGTATTATTGACTCACAGGTCCAGCCGGTGTGTCTCATACACACATACTCACTAATTGTACAGACCGTGGCCACTGGTTCACTACCTGTGTGCGGACATAAGCCTGTTTCACACTCCTTGTGTTCTTCCAACAGGACACATCTGCTGCGTAGGATTCCCATTAGCAAAGCAACTATAGAGGCTGATTCGTCTGTCTGAGTGTATTTTCATATAGGCAGTGATGTCAGTCTCTTTGATGTCTCGCTCCCAATTTTTCTTGAGATGCTGTTGACAGGGGGGACAAGGTGAGGGTGACATGGGAGTGACATTTTCTGGCTGTGTGTGTGTGTGTGTGTTTCATATTTGGCGCACATGCATGTGCGCACATGAGATCATGAGAGAATCTTACAGATTAGCACAGGGCGAGGCCATGTCTTTTTTTTTTCTTCCTAAACCCAGTATTCGACACAAAGGAAATGAAGGAGACAATCACACACACTTGCACACAAATGCTTGCATCTGTTACACACTTCTCTCACACACAGGGAAGCAATTTCTCAAACAAACACATGCTATCTCGCTGTCAGTTGCGCACACACTTGGGTTCACATGCACGCACACGGACACACACACAACCACAATGGCAGGCTCTCTCTCTCGCGCACAAACACACTCCTCTTTGTTTTCAGACAAAGGCTTGCTTCTGCAGCTTTGTCATGGTTCCACAAAAGACTTCTTTAGCATAAAGAGAGATCTTAACCGGGATCTGCTTTGTGATTGTGTAAAAGCACTAACATTGTTCTTCTCTCCGTTACTCTCTCTCTCTCTCTCTTCCACCATCTCTTCCCCCTAGCTCTCTCACCTCCAGCAGAGGTGCATTGCTTGTGGGCAGTCCATCAGTTTCCTCTTTGTTCTGTTGCACCTTTGTAGAGAAGTGTGGAGGTAGTGCCAGTGTCCTGTGGGGGTGATGATCACAGTGCTGGAGCTTCCAGCGGGGACCGGGACTCAGTGAGGTGAGCAGAAGCGGTGGCATCTGTCAGAAATGGTTTGATCAGTGGGGAACGGACAAAATTCAGTTTGTATCTTGGCAATTTTTTGCAGTTACAGTTATATTTGGTTTGACAAGTATTAGCGGTTGTCATTTAAATGACTTATAATTCTGTCAATGCCTGGAAAAAAATGACACATTTGTTTGGAGTTAAGAGAGCAGGATCAAGATCCAAAGGTTTTAATTTAAGATGTTACTTTGTCTATTCTGCTTCAGAATCTCTGTCACTGCTGAAAAGTAGAAAAGCAGACTTGTTGATGTACAAAGGGCTGACCTCAGACAGCAACACAGGTAATAACTTCCTGTTTTCAAAGACGGATGTGAGTCATCATCAAGATGGCTGTGTACGTGTGTGTGTGTGTGTGTGTGTGTGCGTGTGTGTGTGTATGTGTGAGAGAGTAATAGGGATGGGAGATGGACAGAAACTGATTACAGAACTGGCACAACACAGCAACTTGCTGTCTCTTTGCATGTAATCTGTCATTAGGTTATAGGTTTTCTTTTCAGCTGTAAATTTTGCCAGTTTCTAAATTATTTTCTCTGTTTATCTGTGTTTTTCAAACAGACATGAAAAACCCTGTGGCTATCATATTGTTAAGATGGTTCTAATCAAGATAAAATATTATAATCATTTCTTTTCAGTCTTATTTTCTGAGATCTTATCTTTTGGATTGTTTTCCTTTGCTTTACAGCATAAAAACATTAATATTAAAAAGTGATTTAGTGTCAGCCTTTGTTTCCTTTGTTTGCATATTGTATAATAAAGTAAGGCAATTCATTGTATAGAAATCAAGAAAATCACACTCTTGAAAACTTAGTAATAGACCTCATGAGGGCATTAGACAATATTTTCTCATTGCTCCTTTACTTAGATCCTCTGCAATCTTGCGACTAAATACTTTCAACAAGCAGGTCATATTCCCTCTCTAAGTCAATCCGTTACTGTAATACTGGTGGAATTGCAGAGGACAATCCTCAAAGGACACCACAAAGTAGCTTATGAAAGTTTTAAAGATAAAGAGTGGCCATGAATAAGTCTGAAGGAAAGAGAGAAAAAAGAGGTCATCCTGCTAAAAATCTCATAACCTCAATATTGGTCATTGTCATGTTTTAGGGATTACACACTGCTCCATGGGTTAAGAAGATTACACCATATTTGCTCTTATGAATCCCTTTCAAAAAACCCTCTGGATGAACCCTCAGAAGTGTGCAAAGGTGAAGATTTAAACAAGCTTCTTTTGTCTCAGTCAAGAAAAAATAGCCATTTTGAAAATGTCACAGTTTCTCATTTTCATTATCAGCGGTTTGTAGTAATACTCCCTTTGTTCTGGAGAGCTGTCACCAGGGATGAAGGAGCCGATTCTTTGACAGGGGTCACGACCTGGGACCAAGGACGTGACTCTTTGACTGGGCTGCAACGCTGGGCTCCTGAACTGTGCTGGGTTCCATAAATAACCCAGCTGAGATGAAACCGGCACTTCAGTTTGATGGAAAAGCCCACGTACAGTATGTGTCCCTGAAGGCTATATCCAGTTTGAAAGGCCAGCTCTGAAAATGTGTACACCAGAGAACAGTGAACAGTATACGTACAAACACGTCTGCTTGTTAGCAGCATCGGCACTTGTGTTGTTAGTACACGTGACAATGATCCAGTATGGCTCAATCTCTTCAATCCCATGGCCCCTCAACCCCCCGATGAGTTAATTATTATGCGGCCAAGCATTGTTCAAACCCGCAGAACTTTATTTAAAATTCCAGAATATCTGTTCCCCTTATGGCACAGAATTAGATCAGGGTTATTTATCTGACGCAGTCTGTGCAGCAGTGTTGAGGTCACATTTGCTATAAAACAGACTCAATTGCTAACAAGCTCCAGTTGTGGACCTTATGTACTGAAATGAATTGATTTTTTTTCCCATATCCTTTGTTTTGAAACAGTTAACACATGCTTCACTAGTGTATGTCATTAATTGTGCATTCCTTTGGTTGTAGTATGCCAATACCAGAGCATACACTCAAGGATACTGTACACACAACTGCCAATGTGGCCTCATCAATAATTCATTCATTGGATCATTTATTCATTAATGACCTTATCATGGTTGTATATAAGAAGACAGTGGATTAGCTGTTCTCAGAGGAGATACATCTGTTTCCCCCTGTTTGACTCTCTCTCTGCTCAGCTTTATAGTGGGAATGTAGAGATAAAGAGCAGCAACATTAAACAACATTCAAAAGACCAGCACTACAAACTCTCAATTCAACTTCAAGTTCTTTGGATAGTGTGAATCTGAGGTTGGTCTCTTTAATGAGATGAGATGGTCTTTTTTTCAAATTCTGCTATTTCGGTCTGTTAATTAGATCGTTACATAAGCGAGGCTGGGTTCACATTAGCCATCCCTCCTGCAATGGTTTTCTTATATCTGTAATGGAGGACAACACATATGTCAAATAAAAGGAAAGTGATAACAACTGATCGGTTTTGTGATATCAAAAGCGTATAAAAAGTATACGCAATAATATTTTAAAATAAATGACTAGGTTATAGGCGTGCATTCAGCAATCATATACTAAAGCACTGTTCAATTTCACGCCACTTAAGTTGTTCTTTATAATTAAAAACATATTTGATATATTGTTAAGTATATTTTCTGTGCATTTTGAGTTTATTTTGGTCAGATAAACTTGGTCATCAGACTTTTACATTAAAAAATACCATTTCATTTAATGTAAATACTCAGAACAACACAGACTGCAAACTGTATTGCTTGTGTGATGTATTGATTCAGTTTGACTTTTGGACAGTAACATGGAGGCCTACGTGTGTACAAATGGACAGATTACTGACTAGACTTCTATACATTATTGTTTTGCTAAACTTGTACCCTACAGGCCTGGGAGGCATGCTTAACTTGACATAACAAACAAAACATAAAAAGGCAGTAAAAATAGAAAAAACAATACTACTAATGTACCATATTATAAGGGGTAGCATGTAGATTCTCGTTGGTGTTCACATGTTGTGCTTGTACTCTGTCTTGGAGTCATAAATCAGTCAAATCTGAACACACAAACATGAAACATATTATTAGATTCACCGTTACTTACATTTCCCGAGGAATCCGGTTAGAAATGACAGGAAAACGGAGGCTCATCATAACCCCAGAACTTGCAGAGAATTTTCCACATTTTAAAGTTTTCTTTAGTATCATAGTATTCCAGTGATAGCTGTCTGTAAATCCATGGATGTATTGCCAAAAGGAACTGCCAGTAATTAATTCGGTGTACTTTTAATGTTGCCAATTCGGCAATAATGTGTCCAAATGGCAAAACAGACGGGGTTGCCGAAAGCAAACTAACTGACTCCACAGCAACATTATACTCTGTTTACATTCCTCAAAACCAAAAATCTTGGGAACTCTTAAATGCAAGAGCACGATAACCTCAACATCGAAGTAGGACAAAGAATAATAGAATTACAATTTGACTAATATAGTTTCATGTTGCAATCGGTATCAATATTTTTTTCGACGGTATTCAGAATCCCATCGACATGGTTCTTATACCTGCAGCACCGACGCTCTCCTCTATTCATTAAGATTTCTGTTTCGTTAAGCGAGGGATGTAAAGACTTCTTGGACACGGGTAGTTGCTGGACGTGAACTTCCTGTTCCTTCCAGAAGAGGTCACCGTCAAATCCTTTTGCAGGGTCACCCTGCGTGGAGGAACATTGCTGATCTTATTACAGTTTTTCTCAATTGCTAAAACACTAAAACCCCTTGGCTGAACAAAGTTCTCAGTTGCCTGAACTCATTTAGCTAATTGTGCAGTCTGTTGTCAATACCTTAAACTATTTCACATGGTAAAACACAATTTTCAGATCTCACTTAGACTTTTCAGCAAAACTCTAAACACATTCTCAGTCTCAAAACACATTCTGCACTCTAATGCACATGTCATCCATACTGGTAAACACAAGTGGCAACAATCAAATACAAATAGAGAACACATGTCATTGATTAAACGCAATCACTCAAAATTGATTTCACTTGTATCAAATGATGTGACACAACCAATATAAGCCAGTTTAGAGAGCAAACAGGTGGTTGAAGGTGGGAAGGAGAAAGTCTGACAATGGATAGAAGAAACAATGTGAGAGGACAAGGACGAGGACAAGTGTGTATGAGAGGTGGGCGACGAGGAGGAAGAGGAGGAGGGCAAGAAAGAGGAAGAGGAGGACGAATAGGAAGAGGAAGACAAAGAGTGGAAATATCTGATGAAATTCGAGCAACAGTCATAGACCATGTTATAGTCCACGGACTGACAATGAGGGAAGCAGGACTTAGAGTGCACCACAATTTGAGCCGATTTTCTGTGTCCACCATAGTAAGGACATTCAGAGAAGAGAACAGGTACAGTATGCTACTGTATTTTTGTAATTGCAAATTTACTGTACTACACTATATGCAGCTGTTTCAATAGACATTTGTAAAGTTCATCACTGTATGTATTGTACTGCATGAATATTTTTTGTAACTGCACATCTACTTTTTGTAGAACTGCAAGGCTGCCACATGCAGGTGGAAGGAGAGCTATATTCACTCAGGAGCAAGAGACCGTTATAGTGGGCATGGTCCTTCAAGATAATTTAATACGACTCAGAGAAATCCAGGAATGAGTGATACAAGACAACACACTTCCAGGGAATCGACAGTGTGAGCATTTCCACAATTCACCGTGTCCTCCATCGTAACAGGATACGAATGACACAAGTATACAGAGTACCTTTTGAGCGCAACTCACCAAGGGTGAAAGAACTGCGAGCTCAGTATGTGCAAGTAAGTGTACATTCAGACACATTTACTGTAATCCAGATTGTCTACAGTACTGCCACATACTATGTGAATGACATTACTCTTCAGTACATACAATGTATGTGAATCAGAAGTGCATACAGTAGGCCTAATTGAACTCTACAATATAGCACTGTCTCTGTACAACTTACTAAATTCTACATACATTATATTGTATTCCTACACAGACAATATTTGACTTGGAATCCTTGGACAGACCCCGTGAGTTAATCTTTGTCGATGAAGCAGGCTTCAATCTAACAAAGAGGAGAAGGAGAGGCCGAAACGTGATTGGACAGCGGGCCATTGTTGAAGTCCCTGGTCAACGAGGTGGCAATGTCACAATCTGTGCTGCTATCAGCAACACCCAGCATCTTCTAAGATTTCTGGCCAATCTAAGAGATATTTTATTTGAGCAGCAGGGTCAAGAGCTAAATGAGAATCCCATTCCCACCAATGTGATAGTGCTGGACAATGTCAGTTTCCACCGAGCTGCTCAGGTAAGGGAATGGTTTAACATCAATGGTCAGTTTATGACCTTGTACCTCCCTCCATACTCGCCTTTCCTGAATGCGATTGAGGAGTTTTTCTCCTCATGGAGATGGAAAGTGTATGATAGACAACCCTACACCAGAGTAAATCTGCTGCAAGCCATGGAATTAGCCTGTGGTGATATAGGTGAGGAATCATGTCAGGGCTGGATACGGCACACAAGAGGCTTCTTCCCCCGTTGCCTCAGGAGAGAAAATATTGCTTGTGATGTCGACGAAGTGCTCTGGCCTGACCCAGCCCAAAGACAAGAAGAAGCACATTGATGACATGTTGACTCCTTTGATTTTTGTCCCTTTTACTGTAGTATTGTATACTGTAGTAGGCCTACAGTGCATTGTAGGCTGTATAATGTACAATAAACAAATTGTATGGCCTTGAACATCGTGCTTTCTATTTGTTACAGTAACAGTACTGACTGCTCAATAGATTTTGACTGGTTGCAGGTTCATATCAACAAAGAACAAGAATTACAGTGTCACAGAGACAAAGGACACGTTTGTGAGATGCAGGGTACAGTACTGTAAAAATAGGGGTACAAGGAGGAGGAAGAACAAAATAAATTGCAAAGAGCAAAGCACAGTAGTAATTTCTGATCAATTTTGAGCTACTGTAATAGAACATGTTTTCATTCATATGAAATTTGTTTTGAGATTAAAACTCTACTTCTCCCTGAGAACTATATGTTTTGAACAATGTGTTTTCTATTTATTGGTGTATTGTTTACTGACTGCTTGATAGTGTATATTATTTTGATCACTTTGTTTATGATTTGAGAGCAGTGTTTGATTTTGAGCACAGGTAAAACTGTTTTGAGGCAAAAGTTTCATTTTGCAAGAGGATTCAGAGGTTTTGTAAATAGTGCTTGAAGATGAGGTTTTGTGTTTACAGTTTTGAGAAAATGGGTGACCGTTTCAAGAAATGTGTCTTAACAATCGAGAAAAACTGTAACCCCTCTGCATTTTATCTCAACATAATGAGAAAGAGCACTGCAATAGCAAATTACTTTACTTTCTTTTGCACAGTCTAGTCTTCATGATTTTAAACGTTTGCTTAGAAAATCTACCCCTCGAGAATAAAGTGGATTCAGTTGGGGGGGAAAAAAACAATGCTTGATTCACCTTGTCAGTAATCCTTGTTTTTTTTCATAGTGTAATTTGCAGCATGATGTTCCTCATTTGTCAGACTCCATGGAGTAGTGAAGTACACCCACGGTGCAGAGGATCATTGACATTCAGGAGCTGTAACGGTGTGCCCTAGATAAAATCAGTGACATGTTAAATGGGGTAGAAGTTAAAGTAATGTTTCACACATTTCTGTGCTGTTACACCCCCGCTTACAGGGAGAGTAGAGTCTGTATTAAAACACCTTCATCGCCCTCTGTGAGAGTCCCCATCTGACGCGGCTAAGTAGGTAAATGCGATTGAGTATTGATCTGAGCGGTGGGGGGGGTTAGTTTCCTAAATCAATCCATTGAAAGGACACAGCGTGACAACAGAGAACATCTTCATAGGGAGAACCCCCTGATGACTCTTCATACACTCAAGTTATCTCAAAACAATCTACATGGCACAGTTTCCAGACTCATGCAGGACCTTCAGACTCCAGTGGGGCGAGAGCACCACTCAATGGACAGGAGAGCACATAACAAGGAAAATGATTTATAAATGTATTTTCATGCCATTATGCCTTTTGATGTTACAACAATTTAATATCAGAGACTGAAGAACACTTCCACAGAAAATGTTTTGTTGAATTCTTAGATGTTTTTATTCTCTTTAGTAACAATGATTCTGTTTTCTGTCAGAAATAACCACCCTGGTCTCAGCTAGTTTGGAGCCTCTTCCCACACAGCCGAGAGCTCACGTCAAAGTCACTCACTCACTCTTTGTCTCTCTCATACACACATATTTACACACACACACACACACACACACACACACACACACACACACACACACCTGGTACACCAGCAAACAGCATCCACGCAGGATTTTGGTGACACTGTAGCAACGCCTACAGCTGAAACAAAACAAAAATAAGCCAAGGCAGTGCCATGGCAGAGCGAGTTTGCTATTGCTTTAGTAGGATGGTGTATGTAAAGTTCACATTTCAGCATATCAATATGATAGGAAGACCCTGAAAAGCTATGATGTTTGATCTGCTGGCACAGAGAGCGTCATATTTATATATATATATATATACACTAAAGGCTGTACGTATATCTACAGTGCAGATACACGGGCACTTCCATGCACTCCCACACACACAATTTCAAACATGCTTCCCAGAAGCAGTGAAATGGTCACATGTCTTAGACATTGTATAACATGACAGCAAAAAAAGGTGATACAATATACATGTATATAATGACAATGATAACTTTAAAAAAACATTTAGATAAGAGTAACACTGAAAATAGTGAGAGAAGTAGATCAACAGTGATATCCAACACAATGTTTCCATAACAGCACATGTATGGACCTGATGACTGTTTGCCCTTTCTGTGATCCAGATCCCTCATGTGCTCGTTTGTCCTGAACTATAGTGCACTTTTCAAAATGTAACGCTGACATGTAGCCATGCTGTACTGGTCCTGGTCATTCCTAATGACAGGGATGCTTTTTAAGAGCACTGGGATTTATGCATCTTAATCTGAGGACGGCTCGATCATAATCTTGTGCCTTTTATAAACGTGCATACTTAAGGGATTTGTTCACAGCTTTGTAGGAGCATTAGTTTATAGATGGCCAAATTAACTAAAATTAGATTATTGTATCAACATGCAAGATTTTTAAAAGCAGGATTAAGAATTGTTAGAGCACTGAATGTACTTGTCCTGACACTAAATTGCAATTCCTTGGTTGGTTGATGAAATTTACTGTGTTGTTTATTAAATGTCATTTTCGATTGACTGTGATAAAAGCAGATCTGAAGTGTATGTGTCCTGCTTCTTCAAGTCTATTCAATAAAACATCTGAGGAGAACAAATCGTTGTGAACAGTTTCAATCTAATCAGTCATTTATATTCCTCTAGCAGGCCATGTTACATTTTAAAGAGTTGGAGTTAAGATAGATTTCTCAGAGTAAATAATCAATACAAATATGGGTATTCTACTTTACTTGTGGGTTACTTTTATGTCATTTTTACATACGATAACATCAGCTACAGCTTTATCAAATGACGGTGTTAAAGACGGCAACCATCTCATTAACACACCTTCTGGTGCGGGCTGTTATCGTACGTCGTCTTTTTTTTTTGCAAGATATTGGATTAGTAGACGAGGATTTAGAAGAATGACCCAGAGCAATAAATACTGAAAATACGCTCTGTCTGCAGATTATTATATGTAACATCAATGTATATTCAAAGAAAATCTAATTAGCTGTTTGATATTTATGGGATAAATAAGTAGCGATATGTTGTTATGCGGAATTAATGGAATACATGGCAAAAAACTCCCTTTTCTGTGAATGACGGTAACTCAGTACAGTATGGTGCAGTACAGCTGAGTGTGGCTCAGCAGAGTGAAAAGGTACTAAAGTTCACTGCCTGGATGATTCCCCTCATGGGTCCTCAGGCTCAGCTGCTCTGGCAGTGTGACCCGAGATAAAGCTTGATGTGTGGGGTTCAGATCTTGGCCTCAGTGCTCGTCTGTTCTGGAGGGTGAAAAGAGGATCGGATCCTCTGAGCTTCATTAACACACAGGTGACCGAATGCTTTGTTGTACCATTCTGGAGATCTTCCCCTGTAACAAGAAAAGCAAATCAGGCACATTAATGATTGCATTGTTTGTTTTTTTAAACTTTTACTATGAGAGCACTTGAAGTCCGCCCCCACACACCTGAGGTCTACTCTGGAGATGTGTATGAGTCTAGTCCTCCCAGTCCCACAGGGCTCGAGGAGGTACTGTGACTCCAGCACCACCCCCCTCACTCCTCCCGTGCGCGGGCTGTCATCATGTTCGATGGACACACACACCAATGCACAGGAGCCTTTACATAGGTCTGTGCGCCATGATCTGAGGGGGCGGAGGGACAACGAAGATGTGGGAATGTGAGACATGGTTTGGTAACAACTTAAAATTATTTTTATTGTTGACTAATCTGCAGATTATGTAAATCAATGAATTGTTGCTCTATAAAACATTTAAAAATCTTGTTTTGTCTGACAAACCAGAAGAATATTCAATTTATTATAACGCAAGTCAAAGTTAAGCAGCAGTTCTCGCTTGGTATTGATACCAATTAATTTTCTTTTGATGGGCTAGTCGACGTAATGTTGCAGCTCTGCTTTTTTATACAGTATGCTATTTGAGACATGTTTATGCATTTTAGGGAATGCTTAAGCAGGTTGTTTTGAGAAGTAATAGTCTAAAAATAAATTCCAAATCAAACAAAGCACACAAATATCATTAATCCTGACCTTAGTACCACATAGTCACAGCTGGGTTGAGGTGCCATGTTGTGGTGGGAGTACTGGTACACGTCTGTCTGTTTATCCAGCCTCTCCAGAACCTTCTCCTGCTGTAGATCGGCCTGCCACAGAGGGCGTTCTCTCAGCAGCCGCTGCAGCACCTCATCTGGAGCCGCCGACACCTCGACACACACTCGCCATCGCCTCAGAGGGTTACCGTCTCCCACCTTACACACATCACGAGGGTTAGATTTATTGTGATGGTGTACAAAAGAGATTCAAAATGTATCTGACCATGTATAATTTGAACAAGTACGTGGGTCTCCCTGCACATAGATGTGTATTTAAAAAACTGAATTTTCCTTTAATTGTTCCTTTGTTTTTAAAGTCTAACGTTAAACAGTCAGGTTTCCACTTGAAATGTGCTTCCTGTTGAGAAGCTAACTGAGAATGCTCAATGCATAGTATGCACTACACAAATAGTATTATAGCTTTCCAATTCATTTATGAAGACGCCTGTTTGGCTCTTTCTTTCTCCCCTCTCAAAATCCAACAATATTTCAGAAATTCAATGAACACATACCTTTTTGAATGCCAGTTCTGTATGGTCAGTCGTCAAGCGAGACACCCAGCCTTTGCTTTTATCTTTGGCCTCTTCTAGCAGGTTCTGGACCAGCCCTTCCAGGTAGGCATGATAGGATCCCTCCTCATCCTCCTCGTCCTCGTCCTCATCCACTTCTTCCTCGTGAGCCTTGCACAGCTCGTCCAGCGGGGGCACTATCAGCTCAGCCTCCATATAGGAGTTACGAGTCTGGGTCACCATCTCCTCTGGTATCTGCGGGACAGCCGGAGGACGTGCATCACATCACATCACATCGCACAACATCAGCATTTGCACTGAGACGACCGAGATTTAAAACATGTCATAGTAGCTCTTCTGGAATATTTTTTGGTATAAAAGGTGGACAGTTTAATATTAAATGTCCTCTGCCTTTCTGATATTATTATCTTACAAAAAACCTTTAAACTCCAACGCTGGTCACTTTCATGTTTTGGAAGAATTACACCATCCTCTGTGGGTTAAGAAGATTTAACCATTCTTGCTCTTGTGAAAACTCTTAAAACCACATTAAACTCAAAAATGCATGGTGATCTGTTTTTCTTTGTCTCTTAATAGGTTTTCACTGACAGCAGCAGTATATACAGCACACACTGTCAGCCTCAAGATAATGATGGTATACAGTTTTATAAATTAGCTCATTAAACACAATAACACTCAGGCCTTGGACAATAACAACTCAGCAAGGAAAACATTACGACGCTCCGTATTTTTGTCTGTTAATGTCCCATATTCAGACCTGGACGTGCATCATTTCTTAGCCAACACAATTAATCTGCGTAACTTCTGCCAGTCACTTATCATTTTTCGCTCTTATAGAAACAAATCCCTGTAAATTGTAAATACTGACCTGAAAGAGACACTGGCACTCGGTGATCATGTGACACAGACCCTGGGTGGCTGCCAGGTTCTCACTCAGGTCTTTCTGATCGGGACGACCCGTGGTGTACTTCCTCTGGATTGACCTTGACGGACAGAAATTATACAGAATATCTATTTACACAGAAGTACAGAACAATGCACCATTAGCTTAATAACTATTTACCTTTACCTTTTTCATGGTACTGAATATATACAATGTTTTAAAAACAAAAAGAAAGAAAAGTAACAAAATAATGTGGCACAGAATTTTACCTAAACTCAATTTAGCATCATATAATGAGGACATCATCTTATCTTAGACCCCATGTTGTAATGTATTTTGCACGGCCGAAGCTATTTTTAGTTTTTCTATGTAAGCATCAGTGTGTTCACCTTGGCGAGAGCGTCTCGTTCTTCAGCATGCTGAGGTGGAAGAGGGAAGGTCCCAGACAAACAGCCAGGTTCATCGGCGTCATCTGGTTCTCCTCTACCAAGGAAGTCACGTCACGCAGGAAGTAGAGCAACGCCTGCAGAACCTCCCTGTTTTCGTCCGGCATCAGCAAAATGGCCGCTCTGACGGCCTGCAACCTCTGCTCCTTTGGGACATCTAAAGAAAAAAGATGAGCGGAGGTGAGGAGCGATTGATGGAAGAAAGTCTCAGTTCCCAACATCCAGTCTTTTCATGTCTTTTAGTGCACATTTCATACACATAACTCATATATAAAGCAAGTAGCTAAAATTGTACTTTTTTATATCAAACACTGTTTCTGACTGAGTTTCCATCAAGGCCAGCTTAACGATTAAGACCATTTACAGTCCCTTCCTCTGAGGCAGATGCTGTGATAACACGTTACAGCATTCATAGCTCCGAGGCGACTTACACTGGTAAATATGCAGGAAGGTTTCCCCCAGCTTGCTTGTTAGCAGAGGCTCTGGAAAGTCTCTGAAGAACTGCTTGACCATGTCGGCCACATCGTAGGCCGACTGGTCCTCGTAGCTCACAGAGTCAGGGGACAACTCACACTGCTGCCTCAGAGCCTGAATACGCGACTTCACGCCAGATTTGCGGAACAATCCCACCTGAGACGGGAAGGAAAGAAGAGTCAGACAAAGCCAACGAGGAAGGCAAAACTGTTGGAAACCACTGGTCTAATGCATTGTATAGTATAGTATAGTATTGTAAAGTGTCCTAGTAAATTAACTAGTAACTGTAGTTACACATGTGTAAAACCACATCCATCTGAAATGTGTAGAAGAACAAGAACTGCAGTATTATAGCATGGAAGTAACTGTACTTAGTTACATTTCACTGAGCACTATATATGGTCATGTACAGACTCTAATAAGTGCTGTTTTCCTCTCTAACCTGGTCCAGACAGTGTGTTCTGAGGTGGCTGAGGGCCTGTTGTAAACACAGAGGGAGCGGAAAACCACAGCGCTGGACATGGATGATGAGGGGAACACCAAACACACTCTTCTCTTTGTAGTCTGGCACCTTCATGCGCTTCATGAACTTGGGGACAGACCTGGAAGCGATAGACAGAAAACAATTAGGGAAGTTATGGTTTTGTGTGAAGGTGTTGGTGCATGTGGTCCTGCTGTTTTAGCTCTGATGTCGAGAAGTTGAAGGAAGCACTAACAAACATACAGATCACACCTTGTAAATTCCTGGAATTATGAATAAATGCATGAAATATGAGCTAATAGCCCCATTGTAGAGAAGAGGGGAGAAACATATGGACGATGTATGTGGCAGAGTGGATACCCACCATGTCCAGCCATGTTTATTAGACATTGAGTATTTCTCCATGATGGCGGTGAGGCGGAGCAAAGAGAACTTCTGCAGCAGGCTGAGCTGGCCCGCTGATTGGCTAGTGATCTGCAGTGAAGATGCCGGCTGGTTGAGATGATCAGAGGTCCTGAAGCTGGGCCATCGTAGCCTGGGATGGGGGAGAGAATACCAGTAAAGAATGAGAGACACACAGTGTTTTGGACATATTTCCTATCTATGATAACAACGTTGTTCTCAAACGGAATCATTTCTGAGATCTGGGAATGACGCCTATCAAACGTCCTCCAGGTGAGCCAAATTTGTTTTGAAGAGAAAACAAAGGCGAACAGTAAAATGCCCAAACGGCTCATTGTTAACATCCTTTGTCATTTATAGACCAACCTTCTGGTTCGTCTTTGACCTACTGCACCACAGTTTTCCTACGCATTGAGAGATTATTACTGACATTTTGGGTGCATTCACTATTGGTGTTACTCACCGTGGTCTTGTCAGCGAGGCCCCGACTCCAGAGTCCCGTCTCTCCCGACTGGTTCCTGTCGAGTCAGTGTCGATCAAGGAGACCCCGTCTCTCTCGCCTTCACTGGGGGTGGTCCTGCCCTCCTCTTCCTCCTCCCCCTCCTCTGTCTCATCCTCAGGCAGCACACTGCGGCTCCAGTGGTCCACTATTTGCTGCAAACCGCTGACGTGCTGGATGATGTCATCTAGGTGAGGGAACAGATTTTCCTCCTTCTCTAAGTCCAGTAGGTCTCCTGTGCTGGCGTAGAGGTGGGAGCCCGGAACGTTGTCATAAACACTCACCCTGCTGCCACGGGGAGCTCCAGGACAGGGGGGCTTGGACAGAGGTTTGTCAGACCAGGGCTCACCCGGGCCATTGTTGAGTAGATAGATTTTGGCCCGTGTCCGGGGGCCATTGTTTCCGTCACCAGGGGAAGGCACCAGGCTCTCTATGGACAGAGCTTTTGGAAAGGTGCCTGGTTTATGGTCTTTGGGGATGTGAACGAGGAGGTTTTCATGTGAGTGAAACTGGTTTCTGCCAAACTGGCTCTGTCCTTCAGTCCTCTTGCTTTGAGAAAGCAGCTCAATGTCCTCCAGATACATGCTGCTTCTCTTGCTGGCGGTGCGGTGTTTTGCACACACGGGCTCCTTCACATTGGGCGCCGCTGTCTCACCGCTGGGGCTAACACTCACCGTGGATTGGTCTTTACAGTCATTGGTAAGCGAGGGGGTGTCACCGTCAGTTTGGTCATTGTGTTCTAGTTGGCTGATCGGAGTACACTGGAGCATCTGCAGTGCGTGAGGCTCCTCGCCCTGCAACACCGGCCCACTGATGACCATAGGTGCCCTGCGATTTGAGCTTTTCCGCTTTGTCGACGGCCCCCAAGTGCGCATTAATTCCATGCGACGCAAAAACTCCTTGGCTTTACTCCGCCCTCCTTGCCCATGGCGGCTGCTCTTGATTGGCAGGGAGTTGTAGTGTGGAAGATCCCTGGAGGGATGGTAGGAAGCAGAGAGAGATGCCATAGATATAGAGTCAGGCATGGCAGACGCGGAGTCCTCACTATGCAACGAGGAGATTTCTGCGATCTCCTGCTCGCTCGGGTCCGCCAGCACACTCTCAATGCTCACGGTGCTGTCCAACAGGAAGTCCAGTGGACTTTCAGCGGTGCTGTCCAACAGGAAGTCTTGCAGGCGCGACCAACGTCGGCTGCTCCACTCAAACGTCCACCTTTTACTGATGGCCAACGGGTCATCTTCATCAGAGTCATCACCCTATGGAATCATAAAGAAGTTATTACAGGGTCAAAAAATTGCAACACAAAGCTCCAAATAAGTGTTACTATAGAATTAAGATCTTCTGTTGTGTTCACATATCAAAAATCCCGATTGACTTGTTTTATTTCACTTCTAAGCCATTTCGGATTTACTACAAATTAATCCAGACTTGTAGAATGGAAGTTTCTATCATTGTACAGATTTAGAAAAGTATCCTTCATCATGAGCACGACTGAACAGAAAATATCTGGACATTAGCACTAGTTGACCCTTCAACTGGATTTCATAAATACCATTGAAGTGTCTTATACATATATATCTATATCTATATCTACTGGATAGATCTATATATCCAGTCTGAATTGTCATCAACTTAGAGTTGTGAACATCAACATTACATGGTGAATCCACTTTGAGGAGCATGGCATCATATTTTCAGATCTACACTGACCAGACAAAGAACTGACCAGCTACACACAGATTGTATGAAAAAGCAATGAACACAAATCTACCTATAAAATCCTCATGTGTCTATTTGTGGCAGCTGACAAAGCATCAGCAAAGCAACAACAAAGAGTTTGTTAAGTTGATGGCTTACAGTTAAACGAGGTTGTCTTACTTTCTTCTTGGGGTGGCTGACATCCAGTTTCATGGAGGCACACTTGTTCAGAGTATTTAGACGTCTGCAACATAAACACACAGTAAGTTACATGTTTTGGATATGTTTTGTCTGTTGCAGTGTTCATGAACTGTCACATTCTCATTTTCACTCTCTTCTCTCTCATTCCTCACTCTCCTCCTCACTTATGATGTTTTCTGACTCTATCCTTCTCATTACACTCTCCCTATCCCTTTCTCCCAAAGGACTCTACTCCTCCCTCTCCTCTGGCATCAATCAGCTGGGACTGATCCTCACCCTCAAGGAGTGCATTTCCCCCCAAAACACAGCTGGCTCCTCCCTTCCACTTCCCTACCTCCTCCCTTCATCTGTCACCCATCCCCAGCCCCCTTCCACTTTCCTGCTCTGGAGCGCGGCAGGCAACCTCCTTCGCAAAAAGTCTCAGTGCAGTCTGCACCCACCCACGTTCTCCCCCCTTCTGCAACTCAGGGAATGTGAACAGCGGCTGGTTAGGAGGGTGGTGTCTGTGTTGGTGCCTTTCAAGATGGGATCATTAAAAACATTTTTTGGGGCTCGTGACCTCTGTCATTTGAAGGATTTCAGCCTCTAATAGCACACTCACAAATCCACTTTTGTTCACTGTTTATTTTCTCTGTCCTCTCATACAAACGGGCAGACAAGGGATTGTTTGATATAAACCAGAATGAAATACCAACAGGAAACAGCAAGCTGTCTTTCTGGCTGAAAGTAAACATTTAAGTTTGAAAATATACAGGGGGAGCCCTGGAGTCTCCACACCCTGTATTTCTGCTGCAGGATGGAACGAACAATTCGTCCTGGTTGAACATATCCATACAGATTTAGAATGATATGCTCCATAAACTATGTATTATTGCATCCATATAGCTGTATATCATCTAAATTTAAGTTTAAGAGTGATGCATGAACAAGAGAGATCTTACTGTGAGTGTATCTTCCAGCTTCTGAGACATTCTCAGGGGGTCCGATACATATTCTCTCACAATACAGCTTTTGGGAAATCACTAACGCTACAATTACCATACCCTCCTCTACCGTAGACATTGAAGAGGCGGGTGTGTATAGAGAAGGAGGAAAAAGGTAAAGGGTACAATGGTGCGAGGTGGGAAAACGTCCATGGAAAGAGAGGAATGGGAGATGTGAGACAAAAAGATCATAAAGGTGTGCAAAGGGACATAAAAAACACACTCAAAGCCATCTGATAGAATAGACTGGCATCCCCTCACTCCTTCCCCATTCCCTTTACCCCTCTGCCCCCCCATTTCTTTGCCCCCTGAGGGTTTCTGCTCTTTGAATGGGAGATCAGAGCACTGCAGAGGGGAGGGGAGGCGACCAGATCAAAGCCCGGGCTGTCTGAGCACGAAACAGGAGTGGGGAGTTCATTAGGGGTCGGGGTCAGACATCTAATGATTAGCGGTTAGCACCAGGCCGCAGGGACAAGTACAGAATCTGGGATTTTACTAGTGTTAAATGGGCACACCAAAAAGTGAGGTTTGCATGTGTATGGCTGGGTTGACTGAAGTGTACAAATATGAACATGTGTGTTTATACAAGTGTCCTTACCGACATAGAGGCTCTACCAGATCCCGGTCTAAAAAGTCGTGGTCCCTTTTCACAGAGGAAATGTCAACTGGAAACTGGGAATCTGTACGAGAGAGAGTCAGAGAGGAAGAAGAAAAAACAGAGATTGAGTTTAAATAGTTAATGACTGACAGGAAATGGCAGTTTTCTCTACCGGTTAACCATTACTGAAGTCTGTGAAGCATGGCACAACTGCTGCCGCCGCTGTTGGCACCTGTCTTGTGCATATGAAGTTTAAAGAAAATACACACACGCCTTTTTTAACCCCAAAATAACCTGAATTCCACACAATGCCAAAAGGACTCAAGCCTTTTATTTTGGTGATTCTCTGTGTGTGGTGGCCGTCTGCAGGGATCACGTCCACCCGGGAGCAGCCAAAGAGTCCAAGAGGCAGCCATCCATAACCCGACATTACTGGAGCTCACAGCAGTTCTCAGCACATTGTGTGTGTGTGTGTGTGTGTGTGTGTGTGTGTGTGGGCTGCTAAAGCAGGACTGCTGGGTTTTTAGAGCTACTTCTTAGATTACTGAGGGCCATTTCCTGTTTGTGCCTCAACTGTGTGAGACCCGATGATCATCACATGAATGAGCGCCTGTAGGCTTCACAGAGAGGTGGGTAGAGGGCAAAACGGAAGGAAGGAAGGAGAAAAGAAAGCTGAATGAAAAGCTAGACAGACAGAGATAGTAAGGAAATACAGGCCAGAGAAAGGTGGAAGAAAGAAGAGAGAAAGAGAAGCTGTGAGAGTCCCAGCAGTGATAACAAGGCCTTTCCCATGACCCCTCCCTCTGGACAGGAACTAGAGCCTGGAAATAGAACGCAGCGGCCCAGAAGACGAGGATATACGCAGATAGAGAGATGGCAGAAAAAGAGAGAGAAACAGAGACAATGGAAAAAAGAGAGAAACTCAGAAGCAGGATTGAACAAAAAGGAGAGATTTGAAAGGGGACGTCTTTGTGTGAAACAAGGCAGCTGGATAAATGCTGGACTTTGGCTACTGTATGTGTGTGTGTGTGTGTGTGTGTGTGTGTGTGTGTGTGTGTGTGAGTGTGTCTGTGTGTGTGTGTGTGTGTTACCTTCATAGAGCTGGGCGTACTGTGGAAATCCCGCTGCTCGAAGCCAATCACAAGCCTCCTTAGCCTCAATCTCTGTAAAGCCAAAAAAAAAAAAAAAGGTATGTGTGAGTGCACAAATTAACATATTTGGGATCTACTCTGTAATATGAAATCTGAAAACACATAATATCACAACATTTTTGTGGAGGAAAGTCCCCACATTATTGAATTTCCTTCTGAATTCCACTGGACTGATGTCTTTTATATGCACAGCTTGATGTGCCGTGTTAATTATTCGCTCTCTCAAAATAAACACGGATAAATTAAGAGTCATAAAGAGCATAACATCTCACTATCCCAGCTTTTGTAGCTTATAGAAGAGGAACATCTCAGGGAATTACATTTTCCTCTGGGAATTGACTGGAATGATGAGATTGGAAAAGCTGGAAGTGAGCCAGTGAAGGACAAAGGAAACACTTTACACAATTTAACCAGCAGTCAGATTTCAGCCGTTAATGCGTAAGTTTAACAGGCAATTACACATGGCACCACACCCCATTAGATGCTGCCGCCAGCACCGCGAAACCTTTTACAGGCATTTGTTTTACTACTTTTTTCCGCCAGCATATGTATTGCTCACACTGCTAGACTCTGCACCGTTCATGTATGTACGTATGTGTGTGTATGTCTGTGTGTGTGTGTATGTGTAGGTTCTCTTTATGAGCAGACACTGATTAAACTGCTCTGCAAAGCTTTGTGCTGACAAAGACATTTGAAAGAAGTTGGTGCCAGCAATCACATTAGTATTTTTTTTACAAAGAAAATGGTTGAAATTAAAGCAATGTAAAAGATATAATACATACACAGACACGTACATACGCAAAAACGCGTTTACACCGATACATACACACATATGTTTAAAAACTGTAAATAACTGTGAGTGGAAACGCTTAGGGTTTGTAGGTGGACACCGTCTAAAAACTCAAAGCAAGGTTAAACAAATGATGTATGTTTTTTGAAGTTGTAAAGTTAAAAATAATAATAAATTCCACACATAGTTATCACAATACAATAACGTCACTATCATCGAAAACCCACCAACTTTCAACACTATTTCTGCATCATTCTGCAGTCGCCGTCCTGATCTCGTACCTCTTTTTAAAACACACCCTCTTTCTCACTCCTCTCATTCACTCATTTAGAGGTGCTGGCAGTAAATGGGAGAAGCACCGCAGAAACACAGGGGACAAAGTTCAGCAGGGCAATAAAAAGCCTCCGTCCTCACCATCACAGATGAGAACGGTCAGGGGAAATTATCTTTTAACCGCAATCCAGCAATTACATCCCTCTCCCAGCATTCTCAGCATAACTCGTCTCTCTCTCTCTCTCTCTCTCTCTCTCTCTCTCTCTCTCTCTCTAAATCACATATGAAGCAACAGATCAGGAAAAATACTTCTTGTAACACTCTGAAAATAGACAGAGAAACACCAGAGAGAGCCTGCAGGGTTGAGAGGACTGAAAACTTACTTGGAGCCCTCATGGTGCAAGTGATGATATGCTTCCATTCATTTCTCCTGTGCTCACTTTCCTCTCCATCCCATGGCACATCCACTCGCTGCTATCCAGCTTTCCATCAAGCGGCAACGATTCTGCACTTTCCTCCTCTCTGCCTTTCCAACCCTTGTGTTTACAACTCTGCCTCCCTCTCTCAGCCTGCCCCATGCAGGGTTTCTCGTCCCTCTAATTTTCTCCTCAACCTCCTCTCTCGCACTTTCTGCTTCGTTAGGATCCACATACAAAATCTCTCTATATTTACACCTCTCTCTGCATGATGCTGCACTAGACTCTTTCTTCTCCTCACTCTTATTGTAGTATGTCACTTGCTTTTCCCCTCTTGTTTGTTCTTGTGTAAATGTATTTTTACTCTGTACTCTCTCTGCACTTTTCTTGCTTATAACCTTGTCTCGTCCCCTCAGGTTCTCTCTCTAAAAGCAAACACTTCCCTTCATCCATACGTCCGCTTTGCTTCTCCTCATCCTTTCGTCCTCTTTGCTCCTACACGAAGCTGGCCGATGACACCAACTACACATCTTCTTTGTCATCACCAGAGCTGCTGCTGCCCGTCGCGTCCATTGAGGAAATGGCTAATTTCAGCTGGCGTTTGCATCAAGCCAGCCCCCGCGGTCACAGACTGAGGACTGGTGGACGCTAACTTCATATGTCAGCTAAAACCTACTGGCAGGCCAGCAAGGAGACTCTGACCTCGGCCTCCTTCTTTTGCTTTACTCTACAAAACTGCGGAGCAGAACAATGTGTGGGAGAATGCAGTGTGTACGCACACACGTACATTACACACACCAGCGCAGATATTTAGCACAGTCCAGATGTTGCCCCCAGTGAGTCAGAGGATACAAAAAGGATGAGACAGACAGACAGCTGGGGTGGGAGGGAGGGCAGGTGAGATGGACAGACCCTGTGGGAAAACCACAGGGAGGAAGACATACCACACCAGCCGCGTATTTACTGAGATGCAGATGAAGAGCGGGATACATTACGATAAGTCTACATTTTTCTAATTGTCAATAAATCCCATACAAAGACCAAAACCAACAATCAATTAATCCTGCTTCAAAGTACTTCCTGTGTTTCCCTATGCAATAACACATCAGTGAGCCATTGTCCATTCTGTTGTTCTGTGTTTTTGCAGAATAATTAGGACAAACACATACCATCCTCCAGCAATCTTAGAGCTAAAGTTTTAGTTCTTCAAGTAAATGCCATTGTAGATCCACACAAGTATTCTTACTGTGCTGCAGCATCCTGCCATAGCAATGGAAACACTCAATTTAGTGAGTATAAATGAGGGATACCTACAGATCCTGCTACTTATCAATTAACCGCCATTACACTGACTTTTCTAGTGTTGCATTCAAAAGTAACTAATAGTTATGAAGCTGTTGTAGCCCCCCGCCCCAAATAGTTTTTTCTCCTTAGAAAAAGCACACAACAGCGTTTTTTGTTTTTGTGCATGTGTAATTGGCAATGCGTCTTTGTGTTTGTGCACCGAGGTGCCAAGTGGCCAAGCTCCTGTCAGCATGGGAACAAAGCACCGCTATTCATCTGTGCAGAATTTAATCAAGAGATTAATTAGCACACAAATATGTTATTAGTGGGCCACAAAACAGACATATGCACATAGTCAGACGGAGCTAATCCAAGCTGCCTACCGTGCTTTTCCTTCAGTCTATTCCATGTCCCCGTGTTCCTGCTGTGGAGAATATATGACAACAGGCAGCAAGCCACTAGGATAACAGCGGGGAAGGTAGACAGATGGTATGTGTATGAGTGTGTGATGGGCTTGTGAATGTGGGCGTCCATGTGTGGGACAAAGGGGCTGTAAGGTAGTTCCTTACATAATAAGGACGCCAGCTACGTTACATAATACACATAATACAAGCATCCCCGTGTCCTCACAGCTTTTTCTCAGAAAGTGTGCCTTTGCCTTTCTTTCTTCTACCTTTCATTTCCTCCCTTTTATCCAACGCCAGTAACCTTGACTTTCTGACAGCCTTTTCTCAGTGTTATGTCTGCCTTGTGCTGGGTCTCAAGGGCCCTGAAGTGCCATGCATGACATCATTTCCTGCTCTGAATTTCCCAGGCGTCCAGAGCGGCATGTGACCTAAAACCAGCAACAGGAAGTGGACAACTCAACTGGATTGAACATGTCAGAAGGGACACACAGACCATGTATATGTCACACAGACCATGGGGCAACAGAGATCAGAACTAGAAAGTTTGTTTAATTTTACAAAGTTGTATTCAAACGCTGTTTGTTTAAATGTGTCATTTCAGTCCAAATTCATTTGATACCTAGAAGATAAACCACACTGATAAGGGACTGAGAAGAGATAGCTTATAGTTAGGCTGTATAGACATGAATTGAGCGATCCTTCTACAATACTACACACACACACACATGCTGCCTGGAAAGCAGCCATATTCCCACATAAGCCAAAGCACTTAGTCCTTCATGTTTTAAGGTCACAAAGGGGGGGAAAAAGTAGTGAAGAAGGCAGAAGAGGAGTGATGGGAGAGAGGAAGGAAGGGAGGGAGGGACTTTAAAAAAAAGAATATGTCTGTCCCATCCCATATGGTTCATCTGCAATGATGTAGAGCCCTCAGGAATGTGCTGTAAAACAGCATCAACAAGGCATTAAATCGGTTCAGGCGCAGCGTCTCCTGTGCAGCACTCACTGAGGACTGCAGATGTCAGACAGCCCTGTATATATATATATATATATATATATATATATATATATATATATATATATATAAGGACAGAAATGGCAGGACTGCTGTGAGTTAGCAGTATTAATAGGATGGATTATGAAGATCAAGTTGAGTATTTGGTTATGCCACTTTCCTCCAGCAGAGGTTGTTAAAGCAATGTGTTACAGCAATGCACTTAATCTTCAGGCTATGATTACATGATGTATGCGTGCTGCATTTGATACATTCTGCTATTTAGTGATTGAGCATTTATGGTTTTGGGCTATAATTTCCTCTTCTTTACTTATTCTTTGCAACTTTTCCAACAAGCTGTGAGCACAACACTAAGTTCACTTTAAGCTGATATGGCGAACAGCTAGCAAACAGTTGCATATTTTGTAATTGTAACAGTTTGTGGCCACCTGGTGAAGGTGAGTCAGATATTCACTTTTCTTTAAGCTCTGTTTTTGGTCTCCACCAACTCCTGTGTGAAATATCGGACTTTTCAGCTGCTAAAACGTCCACTATCTTCAACAGCTAGTCACTAACTTTGTCTGTCTGCTATTTAGTGCTGAGCAGGTAACATAGTAATTGTATCATTGTTATTACAACAATACTGGTAACTGCTGCTTTAAATTGTCACCTATCTGTAAATAGGCCATGTGCATAAGAAAATCTAAATTGCAGGAAAAGGCATGTACTTCGAGATATGAATCAAACTATTGCTTTTGAGAAGTGTCAGATTAGGGGTCACTGAGTTATTTTTTTATTTAAGTCTGTCTGAGACTACCAGCTGCTAAGAAGTGGAATGCAACTTGGGAGAGAATGCGTGAGAAAGACAGAGAGAGAGAGAGAGAGAGAGAGAGAGAGAGTACGATTGGAGGAGAAGCTGTATAAGTGCAACAGGCAAGGAGTGAAAGCTGAATAGATCATACCATCATTCAAAAACAGCACAGGCATAAACTTGCTTCTCCATCTACATTCCTCATCTGCCACAGCTGTCATATCACTTGTTCTCTCCTTCACGCAGTTTTTTTAGATGCTTCACACGAGATTTGGCTCGCAGAGGATAAAAAAAAAACACAAGACCTGACATGTTTCTGCTTCCTCATAAAACCAGAGTTGTGTACCACGGTACATGAGAACAACAAACAACACAAACACACAATCTGATCTCTATCAAGTGTACCAACATGGCACCAGGAAAAAACGTCAGAATACAAAGGAGAGAGACTCATCTTCTACAAAGACCTCAACAAACATAAGAATAACCCAAAGCCTCTTTATGAATGACGGGATGTTCTCTTCACTCCGCGGGAAACTTGAGTCATGTGACAGGAAGTTGAGGAAGTAGCCATGGAATACAATTTGGATCCCTACCTATATAGACAAAAACAATAACACTATAGTCCTTTATGGTTTGTTATGACTTCTTTCAGATTTATGAAAGACATCTTTGGAGGACGGGAGGCTCCATATGTCCGACTATTAAAACCAGAAGGAAGTGTGTGTACAGGCAATGCTTGGTGTGTAAGATCTTACCAAAAAACAAAGCAAATAAAAAGCATGATGAAACAGAAGAGAGATGAGTTACTTCTAAAAGTTGGGTCTATTCATTTTTGGTGTCGAGTAAACCTCTGATGAATAGGTTAAATGTTGAAAAATTCCGAAGTAAGGAAGACAGAGTCTCACATGAAACAGCTGCAATCAGAGTCCCCTATTTTAAAACTGACACACTTTGCATTGTTTGAATCTGCACCCAGTTCAGTTTTTCCACAGGAGAAAAGAAAACTAATCGGGAATAGACAAGAGGTAGACTTAAAATATCCAAGTGTCAATCTATTCATGTTCCATCTCTCTTTTGTAAAAAAACAAAAAATCCCGAACATCCAACTAATCGGATAAAAAGACACTGTAAAACCAGTCACAAATCTAATCACGCTGGTGTGATTCAACTCTCTCTAGTTCTACCTTGTGCCAGCCTCCATAGCAGCTGCTTGCGGGCAATGATGCGTGAGAGGCGCAGAGCAGAGCGCCGCCGAGGAGTGTCGCCCAGCCTCAGGTAGTAGTCCTGCCCGTCAGAGGTCATGGCCCCCAGACAAGATCCCTCATTGGAGCTGTCGCCGTCGCTCTCGCCGTCATTACTGTCGTCCTCGGCACTTTGATCCATGCTGTCCGTGATGTCATCAATTTCCATACCCCTACTGTCTGTAACATCAGCGCTGTCCTCGGCACAGACGGTGTCAGCGCTCTCAGCGTCGCCCCTCACATCCTCATCTTTGGCAGCTTTCATGCTGTTCCCATTGTCCACAGGGTCCAGACTGTTGTTTGCTGTCTCTCCCTTTCCTGCAGCATTTGCTCGGTGCGCCACACTGTCTGTAGTCGCTGCCACATCATCCATACCAGCCAAACTGCTGTCCACAGCCTCCATAATAACATAACATCTAAAGCTCACTAACCTACAAATCTTCCTCCCTTCACGTCCTGATGAGTTGTTGTGAGACACACCTTCTAAATTCCTGTGTCTAACATGCCCTCACTGGAAGCCGAATCGGCTCCCCCTCCCAACTGCCTCCTCCCTCCAACTCAGTCGAACAAACACAAAACTTCATCACACCACCTGACACGGATGACAGACCTTATTCTCCCCACAAACACACAAACACGCATTTGCCGACCTCGCAGCTGAGATTGGAGGAAGACTCGCAAACTCTTGCTTCCACAAGGTTTTTCCTTTTGGCCACATGACCAGCAGCCAATGGTGTGAGAGCTCAGGGAACACCGCTCTGCTTCCTGAAGCTGTGCCAAAGACACAATTTGGTACATGCCTCGGGCAAATGTGCACATGTGCGTGTGTGAGAGAAAGGAATATCTGAGATGGAAGATGTGATCAGATTGGGGATAGGCCTGGAAAAAAAAAACACTATCTCAAAGACCATCTGCCACTGTGACATGGGAAAGGGAAGAACAATAGAGAGTTTGTGGGTGTTATTATAGGAGCAAACCTATTGTTACTAAAGTTGAGTGGATTGTTATGCCATTGAGAAAAGTTCTCTAAATCCACACCATCAAGTTCATACCACGGAATTCCCCACCCACAATTTTTCACAACTAAAAAAACCCAGCTACACATTCATCATCATCTCAAGATAATCACTAGTGAACAGTTTATGCAATAATCAAACAAATGATAGCTTTCTGTAAATGATATGATGTGCTTTTCCACCATAAGCTCTTTGGTCGAGCATTAAGATGCCTGCTTTATGTCGAGGTATCCATCATTCTCATCGTATTTCTTAAACAATACTAATGCCTGGATTAAAGTATGGCCATATTCGGCAGATGTCCTATAAAAGGTTGATTTGCAGTCCAGCCTCACTTTCTCCTCCTTCGTCATCACTTCCTTCAGAGCTCTCTTCACCTCCATCATCATCATCATCATCATCACTGCATATCTCAGCCTCTCTCTCGGGTGCAAGAACAGACCCATCAAGAAGCATGAAGTTGCCCACATCACGTGATCTAAATGTGGACTTTCGATGAGTTGAATGCTCTGAACACCAGCAGCACTGGATCCTAAAGCCTTTACCACATAATACTAACATTTGAACGTTAATGCTTAGATGTGATTTATTTGACTCTTTTCATTTTGTTCTTAATATTTGTCAAAATGTACACACTACAAATATATAAAACTTATAAAAAGACATTATTTGCAATCTATAAAAACAAAAAGCCTTTATTGTTTGAAAGCTATTGGATGACTTTTAGCGTGAGTAAGTTATTTTAACAGACAACATCACAGGTGATCCGTCTGTCACTTAATCATAGAATTTCTCCATGATCTCATTAAAAACACGTTTCAGCATCGACTTGCTATTTCTCTTTTATGTTTAACAGTTATGAAGAAACACACATGAACTCCCCTCTATTCACTTATGTAACATGTTTTACTAGTAGCCAAAGGTCAGAGGTCACCTGTGAAATAGAGAGTGCTCGTGTGTGAGGGGAGGTGTGAACAGGAAGGATGTAGGGAAATAATGAAACAATAAAGAGGGAAGATGTGAGTTGAACTGTTGGTTTTCTTTAGTCTAGTTTAGAACTATACTTGATAATAGCTTGTTTTGCAAACCAAGCTAGGACACAAAGTCACACTCTTACAAGCAGTTAAGCTGATCCAGCACATATACACCACCCACATTCCCTGCTTGGGCCTCTTGATAGCAATATGTCCCACAAAAATCTGTATAGTTAGAATATAATAGAATAGAAATATACTTTATTCATCCCCAAGGGGAAATTTGTCTGTGTAGTTATCGTAAGCAATGCTAATGTAAGAAATGCTAATGCAGATCTGTTTAGTCTGCAGGTCATACACTGGTGCAAGTGAACAGTCTGAAGTAGTGAAATATAAAATCTGTGATTCAATTTGATTTGGGAAATTTGGGAGAGATGAGTTTACTTTTTTTTTTAAATTCCATGTCAGTCTAGATACACTGAGAAAAAAATCACTTTGCAAAGTGTCAAAGTGATGCAGGGCACAGCAGGCGGACTCAGGAACGTGACAGTGTGCTATTTAGATGTGTGTAAATGGATTGGCTGTAGTGAGCAGCCAGTAATAAAATATTCATCTCTGTCTCAGCTACACCCGGCCAACCTGGGACAGAAACTGAACAGGCCAACTGAAGAGGATTCAATATTAAGCAAAGAAAATCTATACAATGTTCAGAGTTTTGTTAGGACTGTGTCAAAGATCTCTACTTGATTATCATGACCCAAACACTTGCCTCTAATACAGAATATACAATATGAACTAAATCTCTGAATACAAGTTGCATGTTTACAGTCACTGTAATTCGACCATGCGATGCCCTTAAGTGAATGCATGCACTAAAATTATATAGATATTGTTTACTAATTGCAAAGATACAAGCAGAAGTGAAAAAAATGGCAATATCGAGAGACTAACGAGTATAACTTCGTAAACAGCTGCTGGTCTCGTTAAAAAAAAAAAGCCCTTCAGGAGGTTTTAAGTGATCTAAAGGATGAAACTAGTGTGATCACTCTGAACTCCACAGGCAGTCAAAGCCTGGTCACCTTTAAAGTTTAGCCTGTAGACTTAGATACAGCCATGGGACCCGAGTCGTGAGCATCCAAGGCTGCCGCAGGCTCAAAAGAGATTTTCTTTGTGACCGGAGCAAAGTATAGGAAGACTTGCTTGCTAACACAGATAAATAACTTTTCCTTGAGGGGAATATGAGAAAATGTAGCTTTTCAACATGTTGCTAAAGCCTTGAAACAAAGACAAAACCTCACACACACCAACACTCACACCAAAGCAACTAAGACCCACAAATCCCACACGCAAAGGGAGACCTGACCCCCACCGCTAACCTAAAAACCTGTGGGATTACATCTAAATCCAGGTGCTATTATGTATTCTCAGTTTACACACACACACACACACACACAGATGATTGAATGGAACCACGAACACAATCAAAATTCACTTTAACATTCAGTTCAGGACCCTCATCCGTCCATTTGTTCATTGATGCATCTGACTAAGATTACAGTTGAAAATGTGTCTTTTTTTCTTGCTAAACTTTAAATATTTTGGTTACTGAAGGTGATATTTGGATTGTGAAATGAGTTGTATTGATTATCCAAAGTTATTGTCCCTGACCACTACACAGTTTCTCCAAAATGAGCTATACAATATTTCACAGCTCTCAACCATAGAGCGGAAAATACACTGCTGAATTCCAGCATAACGGTGAGGCCAGATGTGCACATTTTAAGGATCCCCCATCTCAAAATCTGATCCACACAGATGTGAACTGTGTGCCTCCTGAGCTGATGGGTTAGGCGGTGGGGGTGAGTGAGGAGGGGGAGCTGTGGGTTTGAGGGTGTTTTGAGGCTTTGTCTGGAGGACAGGATGAAGGGGTGAGAAATTAGAGGAAAGAGGATTACTGGGGCAGCAGGTGCTCTCTGACTAATGGTGTGCAAAGCATCAATAAACCAACATATATCATGGTTAACCAGCATACAATGATAGTTTAAATGATCTTCAACAACGCCTGAGTGGCCTTTTGCTGGTCACACAAGAAATGTATCACTGCTGTGCACTTGAGTACAACTGACAAGCACAGAGACTTTGACCGCTATCGTGGCCTGGTGGTTTGTGTAGCGTTGTGAATGTGGGAATGTTCATCTTTTAATTTGCTTAAGAGGCAGACATCTCGATAATTACATTAAACCTGGGAGACAGATGCATCTCTATCTCTCTTTCTCTCTCTCTCTCTCCGTCCTCTCTGACAGTTGATAGCGAGAGAGAGAGAGAGAGGGAGAGAGGGAGAGAGAGAGAGATAACTCAAAAAATACCCCCCCCCCCCCCCCACCCCGAAGATACAATAAACAAAATAAACCATTATCCAGAGTGGGACAACACATGCTGAGCAGTTGGCATCTAAAGCCCCGGCTTGACTCCTGTCCACAGCACATGCCTGCGCTGTCTTCAGCACTAATTTTGACAATGACCTTCCCAAAATATCAGGGAGCGCGCTGCGCGTGACGCTCCAGGCATGACACAGAGGCTACGTGCAGCGCATAGCCCGATATAAACTTTTGTCTTCTACCCTTCTAATGTTAAGTTGTTCTGCTGGCAAATAGAAATGCGGTACAATTATGTGACGATACATGAAGTCATGAAAAAACAATTTCCAGACCATGGTTATGTTTAAGGTTAGATGGGGTGCCAGCACTTCACGACTCGTGCGCTGTTCGCCTAATTGACACTCAGAAATGAGAATAAACTGTATTCCGCATATTAAAAGAAGTGTCACTTGTTTTTGTTTTGGCTCTCTGACCTGCCAGCCGTCTCTCCCGGACATTCCTCCACAGCAGATCCCAAGCCTTGGACGTGGAGTCCCGCAGCTGCTCGCTGATCGACCGCCGCAGCTGTAGCTTGGCAGACCTTCGCTGGGTTGTCATTGCGGTGCAGCCGGACGCATATTCCCTGACTAAAACCAGCCCTCCGCCAACAACCGTTATCCCTCAATTGCTCCTTTTATTCCACTGTGAACAGCCCCGGCGGTCTGGCTGGGACGGAGCGCCCCGGGCTGCTGCGTCTGGCTGCCGCAATGGTCGTCACCGCTTCACCTGGTACGAGGCTCCTCTCGAGCTGCGTCACCTTCCTGCACCAGCGGGGGCGGATGAAGTCCTGTACGTCGGGGTCTGGACTCACTGAAGATATAGCGGTTGAATTAATCCAGCAGTTCAGCAGTCCTCAGCCCGACTCCTCCTGGCAGAGCGAAGGTGCAGCAATGTTTCAACTTCTGCATACGAGTCTGGACCTCTGACATGGCGAGCCAGATGTGAGAGGCGGATTCCCCCCTCCCCATGTCTAAGACTCTCTCTCTCTCTCTCTCTCACACACACACACACACACACACACACACACACACACACACACACACAC
>NW_022280095.1:1896325-1909434 GCF_004355925.1 Anarrhichthys ocellatus
CACACACACACACACACACACACACACACACACACACACACACACACCCTAAACGTTCTCCACGACCCAAACCCACCCACTTACCCAAACAAGGATCTCTTTCAATCCCCTTGATACACACTAATAACACACAGTCATGCCACACACACACACACACACACACACACACATGCACACAAGTTGCAACTGAACTGTGTTGCTGGGAAAAGCTTTCTTTAGCATCTCTGGTCATTCAGTCACAAGTCTGACCTTAAAGAGCAGCTGTATGAACTGTTGCAACAGACATTTTTGGGCTTCAGCAGCGACTGGCTTAATAAGAGTCCTTATTTTTCCTATTGCTTCCCTTCCTTACCAATGAATAGATTGATGTTTCCAATAGTAAAGAGCTAGTGATAAACACAATGCAGAGGTGACCAAAGCTCAAGCCCATGTCTCAACTGCCAAACGGTAAGCAATGCACAAGGACATGAAAAGATGAACAGAACTTGAGGCGCTGCAGCTGCATTGGCAATCTTTCTCTGTGGTTAATGATGTGTAATTTGCCAGTTTATCCTCAGGAATAAGAAAAACACAACATGGACAAAGAATTGACCTCAGTAGGTGACGGCATATGAGAAACTGAATATGCGCTTGCCTGAGAGAGAAATTCAACAGAATACATGCTCCAAGTGAAGTGAAAGTGCACAAACATCAGCCGTCTGAGCTGTCTCTCTTTGTGAGCCACATTCACCTCTCTGACAGGTCAAGAGCTTCACTCTGAGCTCCGAGTTACTCCCGTGTTATCCAAGGAATGCCAGGCGGAGTGACCAGACCGACCAGGACACTCCCCAGCTGCCGTCCGCCTGACACCATCGGATGTCCTGTTCGCAGGAGTTGAGTTCCAGGTCAGCATGGATCCATGAGCAGAGACCTGATTCGACATTCTGGCCTGTCGAAACACGCTTGACATCCAGAGTAGTCAGCAGAATCCTGCACTCATTTGGACACAGAATACCACTTTACTGGTGTGGTTGACTATCATAAACTGGGCTATGAATAAATCGCTTGGGGGTGAAAAATTGAACTTCACCCAAACTACGATTTGTGCAGTTGGATTGAATCCCCATCATGTTGAAGGGGAAGGTTTTTAAGGCTGGGGTTGATGGCCTATACTTTCCCCGCCATGGCCTGGAGTTACCACTGACAGTTCAGCTGTGGAGAGACCCGGTGATTTATATTCCTGAGTTACACTGCAGAGATTCATGGCTAGCACTGGCAGTCAGCAGTGATGAGGGGGAAAGTGACGAGAGACTAAAGCAGTCGATGGACGAGACAACCGACATATAGAACATCCGGTGGTGGGTCACGAGGAAGCAAGAACACACATGCTAAATGATTCATGGAATAACACTTCTGATGAAATTTCATTTTCTGTTTACATTCTGATTGGAAAACAGGATTTCCAAGCATTTTATTAGCAAATCACACAGTATGTTTCTGTCACATATAATTAGATTTTAAAAAATGACATAGTTGAGACTGGGACATTATTTACATTATAAAACAAGCTGGTGACAAGAGGAAGATGTTTACAATTACTACTGACATTATATATAAAGGCAGTCATTGCTCACTATCTACAGAGCAAAACAGCTTTTCTGATTAATTACAATACATCACATAGCTGCAAGGCTAACATATGTACACCAACATCATGACAGTGCTTCATTTCCTTATGGTTAATTTATACATTTGTGTGCAGATGTGACACACAGAAATGTCAAATATAGAGCTGCAATTTACCTATTTTCACCATAGATCAAACATTTGATCAATGAAATAGTGAAAAATGTCCGTCTTGATTTCCTTAAGCCCAAGGGGACATCTTCAAATGTCTTGTTTAGTACCTGTTAGTAACTATTGATTGGAGGATAATAACTGATGCAAGCATCCGAAACAGTTGAATGAGCTCTATTTGTGGGTTTGGATTGGAATCGGACATATTCAGGCACACGGCATTGATCTGTGAGTAACGGTGCCAGGGGATCTCTCAAAAGAAGCTGCTGTGCACAGTTACATTTTGAGTGAACTAATCATGCTGAGGATAGAACTGGGAAAAAAAGCAGAGAGGTGAGGTGGTGAACCTGTGTGTATGTGCCATTAGAAGACTGAGAAGTGGGACGGTGTGGGACTAAATCATGTAGTCTGTGTGCATTTAAAAGAGGTACAAGATAAACCACCAAATGTTTTGAGTCATGACAGACAAAAACAGACCGAACACACTGAAGTTTCAAGTGATGTCTGTGAGCCTCCTGCAGGTTTGCTGACAGATCTCTGGTGTCTTAGATATTCAGGGAAAAGACAAAAAAATGAACTTCTACCCCATGTAACCATCTGTCGGTCAATTACAGACGGGTGACAAATTAAAAGAGAAACCTGCACACAGTGCAGAAACATAACGGATGCAGATGCTTCTATTCGAGGCTCTGAATAGTTTGACGAGTACGACAATGGTGTGAATCATATGCGACAGTTTGATCTTCACAGTCACAAGATCTCGAACCAATTCAACCCCATCGTGGGGACGTTTTGAACCAACATCACCAAAACACCAAATGAGGGAATATCTGTAAAGAACAAGAGTTTCAGAGAGTTGGATAATTTATGCGGAGGAGCACTGAAGGTGATCTCAATCAGATCAAAGTGACTTTATGTTTTAAAATCACAAAATAAAGACCAGTGTCATAGTAGCAGTCCAAATGAGAGCTAACATAAATATCTGATCATTCAAGTAAAAGGTGTTATAAGGGCTGAATGTGTTGTCATGACATGGCATGTTGCTGTACATTTCCAGCAATGTCTTGGATTAGAGAACGAGCATGCCTGCAGATAATTTAAAGAAACAATAAACGTGGTAGAAATAGAAATACAGTCTGTGTGACAGATTGCATGTGTATTTTCTGGGGAATTTTTCAGGTGCTTGTACAACTGCATGCTTGTGGTCAATGCTATGTCATAACTGATACACACATGCACAACAATGGGTCATTTTACAACCATGAAACACAGCGTAACACCAAAGTGTAACATAAACCCTGAAGGTACCAGACAGAGTGACGGCACGGCGACCAGCTTTCTTGTCACTCTAAGAGACATAAACATACTACGTCACGTACAGACAAATGTATGTAAATAACGTGAAACCCACACAAATACAAAGCATGCCTACACTAATGCATAAGTGGATGCATATGTATACAGTTTGAATCTATAAACACATACGCACACACACACACACACACACACAGGCTTATAATCAGAATACTCTGACATAGTATTTAAGTACCTCTGACATTTTCTGTGTTTTCTTAAATCCTTCTAGACATTTACCACTGATATGTTTTCTGATGTATAATGTACTGGGATAAGCAGAAGAGTGACTGAAATGGTGCCCTGAAACATTTGGGGATAAATATCACAAAACACGCTTTTGTGCAGAATTACTGCTCAATTAATCTAAAATCTTTGATTGACCCATGACAAGGTCCCAGATTCGTCTTTTTTATTAAACGGCGGATTTTTCAAAGAGAAACTCCACTAATGTTACATGTAAGCTTCAGTTAACTCGTCTTAGGAAGTGCGACTCTGCCTGTAAAATGTATTAGTATAAGGCTCTTAACTTTTAAAGCTTGACCCATAAAAGTCAGGATATCTCGGCCCCTGCTGCTTCAGTTTTGACCATTCGTTTCTTTTGAGTCCCCTATAGGCTGTACATAAGAAGTGGACGTAGTCACTGTGATGTCACCCATTGGTTTGTGGACTACAGTTTGGAAGCCTCGAGTTCGGCATTTTGGCCGTCGCCATCTTGGTTTTTTGCCACCAAAAATTAAAATGAAAGGGTGAAGCTATAAGTACAACCGAACGCTGAATAAGACATTTTTAGGCAACCAAAATGTTACAATGATCTTTCATGAACTGAAAACATACTGTGAAGGGTTTAAAGTTGACCGAACAATGCCGTGGAAGTGACCTCTCAATCACAGCCATGTTCTAAAGCTGCTTTATCACATGTTTTACTCTAAATGGGACAATAATTTCCATCACGCTGTCTTGAAAAAGACACTAGCGATTGAGACCATAAAGTCATATTTATTAAGATAATAAATCATGTGAAAACTAGGGGCATTTTCTCATAGACTTCTGTACAATTGGACTTCTTTTTGCAACCAGAGGAGTCGCCCCCCCGATGGCCGTTAGAAAGAATGCAAGTTTCAGGCCCTTCCGCATTGGCTTCACTTTTCAGACCTGGAGGTTGCTGCCTGCTCCCCTAATTTTATAGAAGTGACATATGACATTGCTAGAGTGCCCCATTCAAGGATAAATACGCTATCACCTCTTTTAGTGAGTGAGAAATTATAACATCAATAGATCTCTGTAGCACAGCCATCACTGAGCTTTTATACAAACATTGGTCACATTTTCTCAAAAAGCCAGCTAATCAGGACGGAGAATTGTTGAATAGTCATACTGCTTTTCCATCATATTTTTTAAGGAAAGGATGAAATGTCTTGTAGCAACAGATCATTTACAGCACTGTCTCTATTGATGAAAATACAATCAGACTGGGTGGATTGGACTGAAAGTGATGAAAGAAATTGGAGAAACAGAGGGGAGTGTGAGTTGAGGTCCAGAGACAGAAAAAGAAATTGAACACTTCGGTGGGAAAACCGCAGCACTACAAGTGACTTTGATCCGGGGTCAGTTTTATATTTCTCCGCTGTGATGTTGAAGGCTATGATATGTGGATGGTGAGCTGGTCCTTGAGGTCAACCTCCACTCCTGGCAGGGAGAGAAAACTCCACGGGAACTATGTCTCACAGCAGCATCCAATCAAAACACCAACCTAACACATTCCAGGGCTTAAACAGCCAATCAAAGCAGCACAATGGACATGTTCTCCGGACAAACCCGACATCTGATTTTCAGAACAAATACACAGCAGAGCATGGGCGTGTCCACCGGGAGAGCAATCAGTTACAAAATGGAAAGTAGGGCTGGTTTGGAGAAGGCAGGTTCGGAGGCCGAAAAGAGGAGAAGGTGGAACAGCAGCAGGAGGTTGAGTTTCTCCCTCTTCTTCCTGTCAGGTCATTTCAGGTTATGAAATTGTATTATCAGCATGATAAGTCAGAAATTCTGCACAAACTGCATGTGATGGTGACAAAGATGCTCAAGGCCCTCTCTTGTATTAAACTGAATGCATTCATTAATGCCATTTTTAGATGAATTTTGAATGAACTAGTTTCCAGGGTTTTCTGTCACTGACTCTCCTGAACTGTGATAGTATGACTGTAAAAGGTCAACAGCAGTAAAGGCACACACATTCTGGATGAGCGAGTGCAGGCTGATCAATGATTTAACAGGTCACGTGATTAAAGACCAACCCACTCCTCTCTCCCAGCTTCCATAATCCTACATGTCTGCTCAGCTACTGTGCAACCTTCCCTTCCTCCTCCGCCTCCTGTCCCTGCTCATGTTTTCTCCTCTTCATCCCTGCCACTGTCTCCGTGGTCTCTGTCTTCTATTTTCAGAAACACTCAGTCATTCAGGCCAAGCCGCTCAGCTCACTTGGCTCTACTGTTTGAGACTGAAACACACGCGCATGCATAACCGGCCTGCAGTTATACTGTGCGTCACCTCGACGACTGCTTACTAGAAATCTTTGGTTGCACTACAATCAAAACTAAACAAAAGAGGAATCCAGATGGAGAATCATCTTCATACGACGCAAGAATTCGTTATCCTGTAAAATAAATGGTCTGCAGCTTCAGAGAGCACCACCAGTCTGCTTCAAGTGGAAAACCTTATGATTAGATGAAACCATTGAACAGATGGCACTGTGTGACCTTGACCTAAATTCCAAGCTTATATTATGATCATGTGGAGCACACACAACCATACACACACACACACACATACACACATACACATACAGCTAATCATCTCACTATGATTCACATAGTAATTCCATATGTTGCTCACTTCCTCGAAAAGCATTACGAAGAGCACCGCTGCAGCATTCAAATCCCAACAGCTGTTTGTGAGTTCACTTGTGATCGTGTTCTTTACCTTCAGCAACAACATGAGCTGAAACTGTATATTCGACAAAAAAATAGCTTCGTGGACATATAAAGTTGCTTCTGTGTAATTACGTAGAGATAAATAACAGCTAAAAGAAGTAAAGGAACAAACTAAATATCGATTGCACGATTATTATTATTATTATTATTATTAAATATCGATTGCACCAAAAAAAGTATGTCCTTTATCATAGACCATTCTTTAAACATGGGGAAAAAATAATTTAGTATTCAAGCGGTGATACTAACACGACCCTTGACTTTGATACACCAGAGTGACACTGTGATTGACAGGTGCTCTCTGCAAAAGCAAAGGCAGTGAAGCCTCAGCAAGAGAGGAAATGCACGGGGGAAGACAGACGACGGTGGCACTGGAGATCCAAAGAGTGCACCATCAAAGATGTGAGGTCATCTTTGTTAAAAGTTTGAAGACATTGGATTTTCCAACAGAAGAAAGTCTGATTGGAAACGATTCAGAGTTTCCTTTCTGACATTTGACTTTGATCTTCACTAAAATGAAGAATGAAAAAAATGATGCATACTTCAAAAACATTTTTAGAATCCGTATGCTTAAAGGAGCCTGAACTGAAACAACAACATTACGAGGAGCCAACAATATACCTATCTGTTCACACAGGCTTCAATCAACAGTGTCAGCGTGTCTCTGTCAATATTTCTGCACCAGCCGTCAGGGAATGCTGCTCTGGTCAATTCCATCAGAAAAAATGGGCCGTGAGGAAAGTGGGTCAGGAGCTAATTCTGAGTGTCTTTCCCCCATACTCTCTCTCCAGTAACAAAACCTTCCCTTGTCCGGCCTGCAAACGTAAGTCTGTTGACATCGTCCACCTCCTATTCTGAAGACTGGATCACCTACAGCAGGAGATGGCTATCGCTGTGACCTGTCTGAGGCCGGGGAACACAAAGCAAAGGTCTCGGCCTAAGGACCACGGAGGAGAGACGATACAGATGGGAAATTGAGGGAAACCAGGGTTTAGATATGGGAAGCACACTCAGCCTGAGGTATAAAGTATGGAAGTTAATGGGGAGGGGTAGACATTGTATTTGGAGACAGACGTGGGGGTTTGTAAGCCGAGTGCGGAGGGCTACGGGGCGCAGACTGTGGTATGGAAGTAGCAGGGCCGGGAGGGGAAACAATAGCTAATGGATACGGAGGAAACCCCACAGGTCACGGGAGTGCAGATCACATGCTGATAGGAGGCCTTGTTGCTGGGTGTCTCATTTTAAAATGCACTTAGGGGGCGATATACACATAGTGAGGTTTTTAGCTGTTAAAATAAGCATTTTAGCAGGAAAATCCTCAAGGACCAACCTCCTTCCTCAAGCATTTTCTCTGTGCTAGTATAGGGTTGCAGGACCACACACAAACAAACAAGTGTGTACAGGCAACTCACAAATATGCACTCATATCTGTGTCATCAAACACACATGCCAATGCGTATACATACAAATACACAAGCAGTCGAGTTTTACAATCTTTCAGCTCATTGTTTCGGTTTTATGGCCTGTAACTGTTTCGGTTATCGTGTTGTTTCCAGTCGTAGCAGACAGATGCAATCCGTAAATAAAGCTCTAAAAAACAACTGTATGCTGCCTTACCAGCAGCAAACAGCAACCAGACACAGTTAGCAGCTAGTCAGATATTTCCCTCAGAAGTTGGTGGAGACCAAACCAGAGCTAAAAGAAGCGTGTGAATATTGGATATTTGTCATAAGAAATAAAATATATCTCCAAATGAATTTCCATATTGCTCCGTATCTGCTGGATATCCAAATAGTTAACTCTTTTCTGACACGTTCTCCGTAATACATTTATAAGATAATAATATGTCATGTGTTTACAGCTTGTGTGTGTGTTGCTAATTTACCTGATAGCTAAGCTTCATAAAAAGTAAAATGATGATTTGGGACTTTGGTGTAAAGTTACAATCAAGACTAGAGAGGGACTCAGGGTTAGATAATTTGGGATAGTAGCAATATACTGTAGATGCACAGTAAATGTGTGTTTTTACATTACACATGGAGAGAAAAGGCAATATAAGCAACACACATGATTCATAGGGAGGTTTAGGGAGACAGAAATATGCAACACAGCAAACAATTACAGTGAAACAAATCAAGATGGAAAATAAAAATCACTGTGGGGGTCGAGTTACAGTTTGAATGGTCAGAAAAGACGGCAGAGGGCAGACAGACAGAGGAAAAATGAAAAGGGAGAGGTGAGGGAAGGCTAGGACTCCAGCCAAATCCACTTCCAGACTTGTTAAAGCACTGCTGCACACCAATGCAATATTCAACACTCGCACACATGCTGACTTACTAAGCCCTGAGTTAATAAGGGACCTCCTAGCATCACAAACCTTTAATGTATGCACTCTGGTGGGCCTCCACATGCACACACACACGATACCGCCACAACAAGCCACCGTCATTAAGCTATAAAGGTTTATTGCAAGTTAATTGCTGAGCCAACTGCTTTTCTGTGTGAGGTATCTTATGCATAACACAGGCAGAAGTAGTAGAGGGTTTCAAAGTCTCACACACACACACACACACACACACACACATATATAAACATACCCATGACATAGACACATAGACAGACTGAACCCTCTGACACTTCAAGCACTTTTACGCAAGTTAAAAGAAAATGTCAAGGGAGTGAGAGACTTTACAAACAGCTAAATCGGTTAAACATCAGCATGACACCTCCCTCCAGTCAGACATATTAAAAACATATTTACAGACATGCAAGGGACACACCAAAAGGATTCACAGGCCTTAGGTCGAGATTACACACAGCTTCCCCGAGCGCTTTCCAATAACGTGAAAATCTGTCGGATTATGTTTGTTTTTTTATAATCCTGGACTGCAGTGAAAGTGTAGAGAATGTGTCAGTGTGTGTTTGGTTCATGCCGAGGTCATTTGTAGCTTATCAGCTGCTCTAAAATAGCAGCACTCTTCTAAAATATCTTTGAGTGGCAAGTATTACCAGAGCAGTAGTAGTGTTCCCGTCAGCGTGTCTGAAACAATGTAGAGCGGGAATGAACAGCTGGAACAAAACAACGTCCACGTGCTCGACTCAAACTCCCACTAATGAAATGTAGCAACGCTTCAACTAGAAGGGCCAATGTATATACATATAATGTATATAATGCACATATAGGGTTAATTGTACATGAATAGTGTATTCACTCAGAGTTAACTTCAGCCAATGCATGAGTGTTTGCCAGATGCATTTATGTTTATTTTTCCAAAATTAATTTTCAGTATTCTATGATGAAACCATTCATTTCTGTAGAGTAATGCACTGGAGAGTGACAGATTATAGTTATTGTTGTTGATCAAAGGTGGGGCAAAGTAATTGTTTTGCAAGTAAGTCATGAGTAAATCTCAAGTCTATGAAGTGCCAAGTCAAGACCAACAAGTCCCGAGTTGAGTCGAGGTCTTAAACTTTGTGTTTCAAGTCTTAAACAAATGTATTATCTGTCCTCTGCTGGTCACAAGTAAGCCTCAAGTCTTTGCACTCAAGTCCCAAGTCCCAACCTTTGAGTTTGGAGTCCTAAACATGTGCTCTTCACCAAATGTAATGCCATTTTAACAACAGAGTAATAATATATTAAATTTACAAAAAACATGAATGCTTTTTAAAATTTGTATTTATTTGCTAAAACAAGTTTTTAAAACAAGTGCGACAGAAAAAGATTTGGCGAATTGAGTGTTGACTTGCTGTGAGTTAATATCATAAACGTTAGGTGATTCAGGAAATGAATTGATTCGTGCCACACTTTTTAAATGACATACTTTGTAATCTTTCGGCTTGGGGGATGTAATCAAGTGTTTTAAGTCAAAAGGCTCAAGTCCTTGTGAAGTCAACAGTCATTGGTGTTAAAGTCCAAGTCGAGTCTAAAGTTATCAAATTTGTGACGAGTCTGACTTAAGTCCAAGTCATGCGAGTCCACACCTGTGCCGAATATACCTTTCCTTCCTGTGTGCACAACTTGATTGGATTGGCTGCTTCTTTTCAGTAGTATTAAGTATTTCAATTTTAGCTGGCAATGAATTTCATCATTGATTAGTTGGCTTTTTGTTATGATGATTGGCACGCGCTGTGTCTCCGTGCCAGCCAATGTTTGCAAATTTGATTTAAAGCACATATCATGGCATGCATTCCCTCATACACACACCCACATTAGTCACACTAACAAAATACATCAAAAGATACACGCTAAGGATGATTTCAAAGACCTACAGCCTGATGAGGAGACCCCCGGCAGAGAACACAGGTATTAACACCAGTAGTTCTGGTTTAATCTCCTACAGAGGAATTCCCTGTTTATCTGGCAGGGAGCAGACTGAATGTCAGCTATGTGAGCAGAGATATGTTCATATCATATCCTGTCCCTTTGCAGCTAAGACACGGCCCACACAGGAGGACACACACTTGATTGATTAGACAGGATTTCTGTCAAAAAGCTAACGTGTTTCCTCATATCAGAGGAGAAAAGAAACACTCTCAAGTGAGAAAACAAACCCGAAGCACGAAAGCCCAAACAATGACACTAATCTACACTCAGTGCTGCCATGTTTGTATGAAATGTTTCTGTCTGTCTCTCTCGCACACACACACACACACACACATTCAACCTCGGTGTACGCCAGCAACGACATCACCTCTGACCTCCTGCAGCCTCTGGGGCCTCATTACCCAGACTGCACCTCTCCTCCGTGGACTATTGACAGTAATGTGACCCTTGCTGTGGTCATCGGAGACACCCCGACATGTACACAACACACACACACACATACAGATAAAAACACACAAAAATAAACAATCCTGCAGCACGGCGAATGTGAGACATCTTGCCGAGTTGCCGTTAAATACAGTCGCCATGACGCCTGTGCATGTCAATCAAAAAGGGACACTGAGGATAAGAGATATGGACAGGGGTCAGAGTTGGACTCATTAATCATCTCCTCAGACTCTCATATCACTGTCTCTGGGAACTTGAGTCCCCGAGGAAAAATCCCAAAAAAAAAAGAGACAAAAATTCAATCACCAAACGCAAAAACACATTCATGCTCTTCTTAAAACAAGAGATATTTCTAATAAGAACATCTCTGTTTTTATTCTGGTGAAAGTATGATAAGCTTCCGATTGTTATCACAAGACAAATTCCACCAAAACAAAAACTTTAAAGCATAAAGTCTTTGTTTTTTTTGTATGAGCTCGCCCGCATATCTTTGTTTATGCACGTGAATATGCATGTGTTTACAGGCACGGCCGTGTGTGTGTATGCGCATGTGTTATAGTAGAAACAGTATATCTTCTGGGTGGTTGAGGTTTGTCACACCGGCTGGGAATCCTGTGGGAGGCATTCTCCGAAGTCCAGTTTTATCCCAAAGCGGGAATGCAAACAAGCCAACTGAATGGATACTGAACGCACACAAGACACTCCCCCCCCCCCAATACCTGCGGATCCGCTGGTCATCCTGGCAGCAGCCTGACAAAAGAGAAGAAAAAAAACACAGTGAGAACCAAAACAAGAGCAGTACAATACACACTCACTCATGGATTCACATGAGCACTCTCAAGCTTTGGAGAATGTAAATTCAATGTCAGCCAAAGGCAAAGACTCCTTGATACACACTCTCCTATAACAGCAGCAACAGTAGCTACGCTGGGAAAATGACCCACGTTTAAAATGTGGTTCAACCAACAGAAACAGACGTCCGAAGTGTGTATGTCATACGATCATATTAAAACCCACCAAGCCCTAACGGCTTATTTGTTTGAATGTCAACCAGAGTTTGAAATTGGAAATTGGAAAGGATATTGTGTGTGTGTGTGTGTGTGTGTGTGTGTGTGTGTGTGTGTGTGTGTGTGTGTGTTTCAGTGATCTCTTGGTAATCAAAATAGATGATGGTGCCTGGTGTAAAAAATAACAATAAGTGTAGACGAAGAAAGAGAGCGAGGGTCGACAATAGGATCAAGAACAGTAACGTTAAAACCCACCAGCAACAACCCATGACGCAAATATTCAACAGCTAGAATATTAACACAGTAAATGAAAGCTTAGACTCTGATCACGAGGCGTACATCATACACATATTAAGTCCCAGAATACACAGGAATTGAAAACAAATAAGGTCAGGGAACGTAATGTTCCATATTTATTCACTTACCCGTGTGTAAAACATAATAAAAACACAGACTGTGCAACATGAACACTGCCACTGTTATAGGAAAACCCCACATCCTTACAAAGCATGGGATTGGGAGCAAGAATTTGCCAAATGATGCACCTGCACTTTTGCAATTACACAGGAAATTCCACATTCACAATGGGCTTCCCCCAGCCCTGTGATCATATAATGTACAAATTTGCAATTATTTAATTATTTATTAGTGAAAAATATCTCTTATCAACCAGAGGAAACAAACCATCACTCAATTCAATTGTGTGCTTGTAAAATGAGGATTGATAAACAATGTAGAATTCTTACTCAGGTATATTATTAACCATCATATTTCTCAAGCAAAATGTAACTAGACAAAACCCTAAAATTGACACAAAAGCAATCCTTTAAGTGTGGATAGCTGACTGCAGTAGCTGGTTTCAAGTAATGATCAGAGGATCAACAAACAGCAGGTACGAAATAGCAACAATCTCACCAAAACAAAGTAAAGGTTAGCAAACAGTGAGAATGACCGAGTCGTCCAATCATCACTCGGAAATATTACTGTACTACAGGTGAATATTGACCAATGATATGATCAATGCTTGCTTTCAAAAATAAAATGACAACAATGACAACAATATATTCAAAAACAACTGAATTACTAAAATCCTTCTACAAATATACAGAATATGTTCTAAATTTGGAGCCGAGAAGAACAGTATGTATCTGTGTGTGTGTGTGTGTGTGTGTGTGTGTGTGTGTGTGTGTGTGTGTGTGTGTGTGTGTGTGTGTG
>NW_022280095.1:1909444-1942097 GCF_004355925.1 Anarrhichthys ocellatus
GTGTGTGTGTGTGTGTGTGTGTGTGTGTGTGTGTGTGTGTGTGTGTGCGTGTGTCTGTGTCAGTTTGGACAGCTGTGCTTTATCAGTCACAGTTGGGGGAAAATAAACCCACTCCTTAGCATCAGTCTGATCCCACGGGTCCTGATGCTATCTCTACCAACCTACACTTTCACATATAACACAGACACTCACATGCACGGACACACATGCATATATATATATATATATACACACACACACACACACACACACACACACACACACACCTAATCATTTTGACACTTCAGGATTGACTGCACTCTGACCAGATGCATGTACCAATGTATTCTGCAGAGGCATGCCATCTTTTGTGAACACCTATGTGAGCAATGATTTGTTATTTTTGTCTTTTTGCTGTTTAAAAGATTTAAAGACATCTTGGTAAAACTGGGATATAAACTGACATTTTGTCAGATTTCTTTCTTTCACATAAATGTTGAAAGCATAGTGTATGCTAACTAACAGATCAACATCCATGACAACAGAGTAAAATCCCTCCACTGATGAAGACCAGGTGATGTGGTTGAAAGCTCCAAGAAAAGCTAGTAAGTGGACCTTGCATTGGCATTGTTTGTCAAACTACTATTTCCATTGTCAAGACTAAACAGTCGACCTTTATATTTATGTTATTAACAATTATGAAATATAAATGAAACCCATTTCCTTGCTCTTTACCTCCCTTCATCTGTCTGACAGCTGTGCCTGCTAAGCAGTGGTGTATTTGTGGTTCGTTGTTGCCGCAGTGCTGACACAGAGAAAGATGACCTCGCACACTGCTGGATGGAGCAGAGCTGCCTCATCCTTTTACTTTCACAGTATTTACACAACAGCAGGGTAACATGCAGACTGGACAGAAGCCCAGAGAGAGGGAGGAGAGATGATAGGAGAAACAGAAGAGAGCAAATTGAGTTTTTTTCAAAAGCGAAAGTGAGCTTTGGGTAGACGTTACCAGTGTAAGGCAAAGCATATAGAAAGCAGGGCAAAGATCAAACTGTTGGTTTCAGCAGACTCTGTCCCAATTATGCAGCACAAACCAGGCCTGAGCCTGACGGTTTCACACAGTAGATGTTACAAATATAGAGTTTGATAGACTTTTCTCAGATGGTTAACTGGTCAACTTATATCAATCACACGTGTCTCTGAAGCTCACAGTCCTGCTCACCCTGACCCGTCGAGCATGGAGATGTGTAGGGGACGAGAGCGACGAGCGGGTCAGCGGCCTGCTGCGGGTCAACGGTCGGGAGCCCCGCCTGGTCAGTGGCTCAAGCTTCTCCGCAGCTCTGGCGGTTCCCTTATCCCGAATCGCCGTCCTGCCCACAACCGAAGCCCTCTGTGAGGACAGAGAAGGAGAAGTCAGAGAGGGGCAAAGAAAAGGTGCTTCTTTAGCCCGACCCATGACCCTATCACGCTAATTCAGGTTGAAAGTACCTTTTTGGAAGAAGCAGATGACAAAACCAACCTCACCACAAGTTCCTCTCAGTAGCTTTTCTGGAGCTTTCGATCATATTACATGATCTTAGGAGATGAAGTTGCCTGGTGTTCATAATTGGGTTAAATTTTCCATTTTTGCTGTGCACTGAAAGAATTTCTAGTCCAAGTCCAAGTACAGTCTTTGACAAATACAATTTCCCCAAAAGGCCCATCCTCTAGCCAATAAGTGAAATCCTTAAAGTTCCCTGAATAAATGGAAATTTGAACATCTCCTGGGAAACTCCAACTGCGTAGGAAAATCATGTCATGTTGTCAAAAGCTCAAGAACAGCTGCTGAGTGGACTTTGTGAGTTGTTTTTGTCAGCGGTAAAACTAATGTTTGATGGAAGTTATGAATAAGGCAAGCCAGTCAAATAAAAGAAGGTCCATTTCTTTTCCACATCAGGTCTTTAACACATCCACAGCCACCATTTTGCCCTCAGTAGAACATCATCAACTAGTAAGTAGTTAGAAATTGGTAAAATGATCACCTCGGTCAATCATACAAACGGTATTCCTACTGCTAGTGTTTCTCAAGGTGACAACATATTCTGTTAACCCCTTCAGTTTTTGTTTACTCTTCTTCCTCTCCAAAGATAATATGCATTTTGAATTTTTCCACGATATGAAAAAAAACTCTCCTTCTTCATCCTAATGCTGACAGGAAGAAACTGCTACCCGTTCTTCTCATTTATTGTTTATTTGTTCGTGTTAATTGCAGTTATGTCTCAAAGATGTTGATGCCGTAGCACCTTTAATATCAGTCTCTATGTAGCCGTGTCTCCTCCAGTCTCTTACCCGAGTCCCTGTCTTCAGGTCACCTGCCTCTTCAGCAGCTCTCTGTATCTCTGTTTGGTTTCTGAGGAGTATTTAGTGGAGCTGGTGTCGGTGGGGGGTGTTTGAAGATACAAGACACTGCTGATGATGCGTCTGCCCTTCTCTCTTTCTGAAAAATCCCCCCTTTACCCAGCCCATCCTCTACCCTCTGTATCTCCGCTCAGTGACAACACTGGAAAGTCCGTCCTTGCTTTGACCTCGTGACTCAACTACTGTACCCACTTCAGCGGGAAGATCCGCTGCTGGGCTTCCCGCTCTCCCCTCCCGTCCAGCACTGAGCTGATAATGTGGACGTGTGTGAAAATGTGAGTGAAGGAGGAATGACACACATTTCCGTAAACAGCGTTGCAAGAATCCAATCTTCAAATGCATGAACAGAGAGACACCTTTCATCACAACATACAATGCTCGTCTGTGTTGAAAATTCCCTTTCTGACCCTGTGGAGCATTTCCAGCATAGAAATAGCATGATGCCGTTGCTAATTTTCTAGCTATGCGGTCACAGTTAGAAAGCAACATCAAGGACACTGTATCCACAAAACAAAGTGCAGTTCACACTGAAAGTCAGTCTAATTTTGGAATGACTGCATTTCCAATTTGCCAATTTTCAACAGAATCTCTATGTACTAGGTCTAAAGTGTGAAGAACATGGAGGATATGGCAGCCAGTTTGACATTTTGTGAGTTTATTTTGTTTATTTATCAGATTAAAAGAGAGCTTGTGTAACGTAGCGAACCTTCCGCTCTAGCGCAATGCTCATCTAAACACAGCCGAATGCTGAATAAGACAAGTTGTAAGATGCACACACGGACAACGCCGTGGTAGCGACTTGTCAATCACATCGTCTATTTTACTTTAAATTGAACCATAATTTACGAATACACATCCTGCTGTATTGAAGAAAACTTGAAACTAGCAATTGAGACCATCATTTATGTTTACTAAGGTAATAAATCAAGTGAGAAGTATAGTTATTTTCTCATAGACCTCTATACAATCAAACTTCTTTTTAGAACGAGAGGAGTCGCCCCCTGCTGGTTATTGAAAGAATGCCAGTTTAAGGCACTTCCGCATTGGCTTGACTTTTCAGATCCGGAGGTTGCTGCCTGTTATTTGGTCAACAATGAATTTATAAAATATAAGGGGCTTTTCTTTTTTTTTTTACAGTTAATGTAATTAGGAGGGATGGTGATTAAAGGATATTGTCTGATTACACTACAGTCACAGAATACTGATTGGAGTGAAGTCAGTTATTTCTGCAGTTTTTTATATATTAAGCCCTCGACCTACATTAACAAAAACGTCATTGTTGTTGTTACTATCAAACTGTTATTTATTTATTCCAACAAATCTTAATTCCTTATTACTTTGCCCTGCGCCCAACTCTGAATGCCTTTTCCTGATAAAAGAAAAATAATAAATTCTGGCATTACCGTTCTGGGCCGGGGTCATTTCATCTTTATTACCCTATAAATATTTGACATTTTTGGGATAAATAGTCTCTTTGCACTTCTTCCACTAAAGGCAGGCAGCTGAACTGAACATAATCATTGATTCTTCTTTTTATTGATCATAATACTGTGTTGTATTGCATATTTTACCTTAATGGGTTGCTGCAAAAAAAATCTATCCCCACTGCAAATAAAAGTTTTAGTGCTACGTAAAAATACTTGACAGATAATATGACACACAAAGCTAAAAGTGTCTGTTTGGCTCGCCAGACAGTTTGATTAAGATTAGCTTGATTAAATGCAGCCTTTTTATAAGAATTCCTAAAGTTCTGTGCTGTTGGTTTAAGAGCTATTTGAGGTTACCAGATTTACACTTGGTGAGCATAATGAGGCAGCTGGAATGTAATGTGAGAGAACAAGAGGAGCACGGCACAGGAGTTGGCTACAGTCTCCTTCCAGATATTATTTTAAATAAACTTTTAAAAGAACGGTAAACTGGTCTGAGCTAAGCTCTGAATACCGGACCTGTAGTTCCTGGAGGATTGATGCTGTTTCCAGATGGAGGCCAGACGAGTAAGAAACAATGTGATTTAGGAAAGGCTTCAATGGCGGAAAAACAACCATCCAAAAACAACCATCCAATCTATTATTCTTAATTTATTCAACCCATATTAAATAGAGGAAAGACTGCAAGCCTGGCAACCCATTCTACGAAGTGGGCCCAACATGTTTGTGGTGCACTGTATGTTGACTCAGTGGTAAATCTTCACACTTGAGTGTGTGTGTGGCCACGATTGGTGTGATGTCAAGTATCTATGAACTTTGACTATATTGGTATATTACTGCAACACTGCCGTCGAATCAAAACAATCTATTTTTGAGTCTAATTCAAAGGTTACTCTAATGTGATTTATAAAGTTATGATTTAAAAAATGTATAATAGTAGTGATTACTTATGAATACATATACCTACATGCATGCAAAGACTATCTTATTCCGATTCCCTTGTCTTGAACAGAAAGTCTCTCCAGACTCCATGTACAACTTCCTCACGTCACCTTTATGATTGGCCTGTTCATTCATTCATTTCATCTTTGGTTCATTTGTTATCACGATTCATATCCAAAGCCGGTTTAAAGCACCACATAAATGAATCAGACTTGACTTGACTTGACTTGACTTACCGTGCTGCTCTGCTGCTCCTCGTCAGCATCGGCCACGTCTGAATGGGACGAATCAGCGCTTTGGACTTCCTGGACGCCCTCATTGAGGTCATCCAACTTTTTCATCAGCAGGGTCATGGAGTCACACTCAGCAGCCTGAACACACAAGTTAAAGGACACAAACACACACATGAACATGGTTAAAGGACTTAACCTTGCACTGATGTATGCTGGTCTCAGAGAAATGTGCTGAACCTAACCCAACACACACTCCTGTTCCTCATCCTCCTACTCCACCCTTCATTGCCTCCAGCCTACTCACACGAACATTGTGCTTTTTCAACCCGACCAGGGGTACACGGTGTACCCTGTACTGTGGAGGAGGTGACACCTTCTTAATGAGATTAATTTAGAGCAAGGACGAGAGAGGCTTTTGATAGAAGAGAAATGCTAAAGCCAAAGATAACCAAATAAACTGCCTTTAAATAATATAAAAAACAGCAGTGTGGCCAACGCACATTATTTAAATGTGTTGTAATATCTGTCCATTCCATACAGCTGAGTTATGCACATACCTAAACCCTCTCTTTCCCTCTCTTTCCCTCTCCACCCATTGGTCATGGACTCTGAGTGAGACACTTGTTCACTGGCCTTCCAGCAAATGAACAAACTGCTTTGTTTCTGGGCTCCGCTGCCAATCCCAGAGTCCCAGAGGCTGATAGCAGCACATAGGGCCCCTTTGAGGAGCGTGAAGTCCAAAAACAGCCCCCTCACTCACACACATACATGCATAGACACAAGCGTGCCCTCACCCACCCAACCGCCCACCCACTCACCCACGCACACAAACACACCCTTCTGTCCACTCCCATTCCCAAACCCATCATGTTGACAGTTTAAAAAATATCTGCAGTAAGAGCTTTGGCAGTAAAGCCATTTCCTGTGTTCCCCCACATCTCCAGATTCCTACACACAGAAGGCTGTCTCTGTGCAGCAGGGTGCTATTTTTACCCTCACTATGGGGGACAGGGCCGGGTAGAGGGGAGAGCACAGGGAGTGGAGGCTTTTCTGTGGCACGAGTTACTGCAAACATGAACATACGCTGAGTGGCGAGTAAAATGTGCGAATGTGAACACAAATGCACACCATGGCATGCGCGCATAGACTCCCGTTTGCACACTTTCTTTTCACAGCAGAGTGCTCTCACAGTTCATGAAATGTTAAGGGGGGTAGAGCTTTTAATGCATCACTATATCTCTGCTACAAGACCATTTCATTATCAGTCTGAAAGGCTAAAACACCCATTATCGTCTAAGTATGAATAAATAAAGAAGTGAGGCTATCCTTGGCCTGTACAGTAAGTGTGCATGAATCAAGGGCAATATCATGTTGGCACTGTAACTAAATTATAGTAGAGGGGACGTAAGCTCCAGTTACTTGCAAACAAATTCTGTTGATCTTCCAAATCCAAAGGCTTAATATACCACTGGAAATGACAGACTGGGTTGCACGTTATGTCTTCTAAGAATGAAAGAATGAATCTATGAGATAATCAAGTCCCACCTTCTATGACAAACAGATCATAGTTTGTATGCTCAAGTAAGAAAACATTCAATATTCTGTAACATTTTTAACTTGGTAAAAACAGCTGAATTAGTTGAGACAGTAATGATCCCAATGACCAAGGCTGAGATTCAAAACACCTAGAGAATGAGGTAAACTGTCTCGATAGCGGACTCGAGTATGACAGCCAAGCTTGTAAGATTCATGTCACTCTGAATGCAGCTTAAATACTTGATTTTTACCCCAAAAGTATTGTGGAGTGTGACGAAACTGCCTGAACCAAGATATTCCAGGAATGTGGAACCACGGCGGGGCCTCTTTGACTTAACAGGTATTCAAATGAGCACTGCCCAAGCCTGTCAATAAGTGACTTTAAAAACTAGTTGGTCAAACTCTAAGAACGACATTACGAAAGGAGCGCGGAGAGAACAAATCCTTTCATTTAAGTCCAAGAGGGGAGAACAGTGTGCAGTGTGCCAGAGGACTGTTGTGGGAACGTGCCAGCGTCTGAGGGCTGCTCTGACAGGTGTGAAAACACCGTCAGGGGCACACTCACACTATTACCACTATGGATGCCCGCTGGTACGGTGCATGCTGGGAGGTGGTGATTCCAGGCCAGGCCAGGAGAAAAATAAGAAGAATTTATGATTACATTTATACCTGCCAAAATATTCCTTTTTATTCAGTTTTCCTTTTGTTTTTAACACGTTTTTCTCTTTCACTTTAAAAGTAAATATTCCCATTATGAACTCTTTGTCTCTCAATATTTTGGTAGCGTAACAGGCAATGTTATGATTAGATTCATTTTTGTAATTTTCACCGTAACTGCCAAACAAGAAACATGCAGAAGAGGGAGAGGACGATGACATGCAACAAAGATGAACCAGCCAAAATCAAACCACGGACATTGCTACGACATACTAGATATTAAACACGTGCATTTTTGCATCTATGACCACCAATCCATCAGGATGCATCAACTACACTACTGCAAGCTACGGTGCAGTGTAGCCTCAGTGTACAAATGTGAATGATGCAATCATATATACTGTTCCTAGCTGATATTGAAACTTTAATGATATTCAATGTATTTACAATTACACTATTTAAAATATCTGGGAACAAGCATCAAAGTAGCCTTGCAGTTCAGTGGAAAGATGCTCATGCTGAACAGTTTGAAACGATTTGCTGCCGTCTGGTGGTGAAAGTAGGTTTCACAGTTACAAAATAGGCCTTTTTAAACTGATGAGTGTGTCACATAATGTAATTAATGACGCCTCAATTCCATCTAGCTGCTTCAGTTTCAGGCTTCATGGCTTCCTGAGACACTTAAATAGAGCAGAGCCGTTGTTAATGTCATGAGTGCTTCTCCTACTATGAGAAGTCTAAAGGCCCATCTGCAGTGCAATGCAACACATACAGCAACTGAATTGCTTTGAAAGGCAACTCTTCACAGTGAATGAGACTTCTTAGTCTTTGTTATCACTCTGCTCCTGTCTTGTTTTTCTTACCTGTTGTCCATTGTTCTGCGGTGTTTCCTCTTCCTCCTGGCTACCTGTCAACTCAGGTTTTCCCTTGTTGGTGGGCTTTTGCCAGCTGCCAGATGCTGCGCCATTAGGCTGTGCTTCCTGTCTCTTCCTCGAGCACTTCCTGTTCCTGCTCAAGTTTCTACGCTGACGACTGACCAGGAATTCCTGATATTGTGACGCCCGAGGAAAGTCGTCGTCCTCGTTATCGTCGCCCTCTCCCTCCTCAGTGGTGGATGAAGAGGACTCTCCAACCTCAGAGATCACCTGGTTGTCAGTGCTACAATCGTTATCACAGAACACAATGGTACTTGGCTTGTGCTTTACTATTCTTAGCAGATCCAAGGAAGAGTCCTGTGATGCGTTCACAGGTGCTGGGAGATGGTTGCAGCTGCATTTATCCACGTGGCGACCTGTTGCAGGAGCCATGTCTGAACTCTGTCTGCGTTCACAGTGTCCATTCCGCTGTAAGGCAGGCTTCGTTGTATTACAGGGGGAGCTGATGTCCACCTTCAGCTCCTTCCATCTTTGAGCATGACTGGCAACAGGACCCGGAGCACAGTGTAGCAGAGGAACGGGTTCAGACATGTTGGAGCTTTGAGTCAAGAGGGGAACTTGAACCTGCAGGTCACCCAATGGGAGCCCCACAGCCTGGGGGTAAATATGTTGCTGAAATGGCAATGCAGCTGCTGGACCTCCATGCATCACTAGGGAACCGTGTCCTCATCTGTTGAGCCCTTTATAGTCAGTACAACGGAGGCTCTTTCAAACAGAGCCGGGTGAACGGTCATATAACGTACAGCTGCTAAAAGCATGCGTGAGTGGATGATATTTACACTTTGGCCCACATTCGGATGGCCCCGAAAATTCCTTTGATACCTGAGCTGGAGAGAGATGGAGAGAAAGAAAGAGACACCGAATATAACTTTGGGTAAATGCAAACATGCAAACCCAAAAAAACATGCAAACATTATGCATATATAATGCATGTATAATCCAGTGAAATGTGTTTCTGTAAATGGAGGATGTCTGGATTTGCTTACAGACTCAACTGCTGCTTAGTTTATCATTCAATCATCTCAGTAAGACGTGGTGCAGTTGGATTTAATCCTTTTAGCAAAAATGACTTCCCCACTATTTGGATTCTGTGAATACTCTTCTATTAGTACTAGATACTAGTTTTTTGTGCCAAAATAATCACAAATGTGACTGGCCTATGCCAAAGTCAACAACGTTTGTCTTCATAAAAACCCCAGAGTGCACCACTCTAAAGCTCTGAAGACTTTTCTTTTGACAAATGCACTGTGCTCAAACACATTGTTTTTTCCTGGTGGATATTTTTGGATGTGGCCAACACACCCTTTCCTTGCCTGGCTTTGTTTTCTTTGTCTTTCAAACACACAGTGGAGGGTCCTAAAATTAGGTTCAAGTGATATCACTGTAAAGCACAGACAGCATGAAGTAAAACAAACAAATGAGTTTCCTACCGCACACTTTCTAAAAGAATGTGTCCACTGGTCTGTGAAAAAAAAAGTATCTTACGTTACATTACAGTCATTTAGCAGATGCTTTTATCCAAAGCGACTTACAATAAGTGTATTCAACATCGGTATTCAAGAGAACTATAGTCACCAGAAGTCATAAGTGCATCTCCTTTTTTAAACAAGCATCTAAGAGCATAAACCAGAGCAAAAGTACAGTGCAGAAACAAACTAATACGAATACAATAAGTGCAACAAACTAATACGAATACAATAAGTGCTATTGTATTCTTAATCTTAATCTCAATATTAACCCTAATGGAGCATCTGTACCTGTAATCTGTTTCTTGAAGACATTTTAGGAACTGTAGGCTGCTTTATAAAGAAACACCAAATTCATATTTCAACATACCAGATATTGTTGTGCATGAGTTGTGTCATCGAAGAGCACCTCCAGCGAAGCAGTCTGAAGGCAACACAAGTATCCAGCGGAGGCAAAGGTAACGCTGCCATGCTGCACGAAGCCGATAACACAGACAGAGTGAGTTTACCTCTGAAAAGATACGAAATGCTGTGAGGGGAGGAGAAAGAAAGAAAGGGCTGAGGAATGCTCTCCCCTCCTACAATACCTCAGCAAGAAGACAGTGAGTTCCACAGGCAGGTGTTTGTGCTACCTGTGCAAGTGTGTGTGTGTGTGTGTGTGTGTGTGTGTGTGTGTGTGTGTGTGTGTGTGTGTGGGTGTGTTATTTTGCATGTTATGCAAGCGGAAGAGAGAAAAAGGATAAATGATGCACTCAAAGCAAGTGAAATGTAAAGTCCTGTTGTGGAAATGATGAAATAGATTAAATAGCTGCACGTACATCAGACAGATAAGACTTTGATTAAAAGACTCGGGGCTTTTCACTCGCCCCATTCCTCCTTTTCACCCAATGATGCAAAATACGACTCGAGGCAACGGATTTTTTTACCTTGGAAGCACATTCCTCAGCAACACATGAGGTAATGCTTTTAACATGTTCTTATCTTCTCTAGAAATCTCTGTTTGTACTTTTTGTAGCTACAGCAACGCTCTAAGCCTCGATTAAAAAGAAAGGACTTAAGGTCCTTACAAAACTGACAATGAACTGTGAAATTCCTCAAGCACGCCAGCAAACACTGCATTTTATGTTTTGCAGGTCAAGAGTACAAACCTGTTATTCGTACGTTAACCTTGAGGACGATTCTGCCTGTTGAGGCCTGTTCGACCTCGGTCTGGGGGAGAAGAGATCTGGTCATGGTAGAGGTAGAGGGTGCACTAAGGCTTAAGAGTTAAGTTATTCTAATGTCTCTCCACCCACAATCACATAACAATACGTTATTCACAGAGTTCTAGTGCTTGTATAAAGATACTGGCTGCCATTCATTCAAATAGAAAGGAGCGGAGCGATGGAAAGTTTGCAGCAGTCTTTTTTATGTTGAATTTATTAAACGAAAAGGCCACAAACCAATTGCGCCATTGGGAATTCCACTGTGTTTTTGGGTGACCTGAACCTTTAAAAAAAAGACCATAGAGCATCAGCACACGTTGAACTATCAGGCAAACTTATTCATGAGTACAATTGATACTGATGAATGAGCATCATACGTTATCTTGCATGAAGGAACTTGATAAACTTCCACCATCCGTCCCAGATGTTTCACTGTCCCACATTGCTGTGATGATGGATGCTAATTGATTTAACTCAAACATGTATTTCAATGCAAGCTACGCCGACCTGCTGAGACATGCTCCTAAATGTACAACATTCCTGCATTGGAAGGTATATTTACCTGCTGAAGGAAAGCAGGGGGAAGAAAAAGCTGAGGTAGGATAAAGTATACAATAAAACATTAGAGAAAAGACAGAAGACGATAATGAGTATCTATAACAGGGTTACATCCTTATGTTATGACGTCTATAAATCAACTCCACGGAGGTAAAGCACATAAAACTTTTATCAGAAAAACCTGCAGTGAATCGTGCAGCTGTGTTATCTTGGCAGTGTGTACTGTAGGTACAGTGTAAAATATTAGACGGAACAAAACTTAATTTTGACAACAAACATTCACACGCATGAAGTCAGATAAGCAAAGAAAAAAAAATCTGCTTTCCAACTTTGTCACTGCATGACAGAAAACATGGAATTAATATTTGGGCACTTTTCTTGCCTGGTGGCGGAGGGAAAAATGAATGAATGCACATTTCAGATGGTGATCATAGAATAATGACGTTTCATAAGTGTCATACATAAAGCAACACGTTTAGTGAACTCCCCCAAAAACTACCTGCTCTCATTCTCATCACGGCTTGGAATGACCTTTCGGTGACATTAAAAGCTTTTGTTTTTGTTGAATGGAATTAAATTCTCACATTCCTTGGTGGTATCATTTCAACTTTACTGTCCTCACTGTAAACACCTGCAAAAAATAAAAGATGCTATCTTTAAGAGACGTATTAATCTGCTAGTGGGCCCGAGGTGAAACATTTGCTGCTGGGTCCCTTTTTAACTCCTTGTCCTCCACTTTGATTTCTCCCAACAAGACATGTCTTGTCCAGGACTGTCCTGTGTGGTATACACACACAAATCTATCTACACCTGAACATAACAACAGAAGTCAAGAAGGACACTGGTGGAGGTCATCTCTTGGTGTTCTGCTGGAGAGGCACGTATCATCACAAAAGATCAGTGGTGGAATGTAACTAAGAAGCATTGTGACATACCTGTGCTTCAGTATTTCCATTCTATGCTACCTAATCTTATACTGCTTCTCCACTATATTTCAGAAGGAAATATTTTACTTCTTCCACCTCTGCAAAATAAAATGCCTGTGACTCTGGGAATATCATGGACATCATGACTGAGGTCAACTCAGCAGACAATTTAATTTGAGTTTACCTATATGCTGAAATTCATGGTAAACGCATTCAAACGGAACAGCTCGAGAGCAACTTTGCAAAGTTAGCGGAGGGATTAGTGTGAGACAACATCCGGTTTCCATAATAAGATGTCATTTGAAGTTAGCTCATGAATGAGATTTTGAAGGGCTTTAATTTTGAAATGCTACATCAGAATGTCCTGGTTCTCTCTGAGTGACACCTTGAGGTGGTCCGCTATTAACGTGAAATGATTTTGTAACTATGCACCATTTCCTCTAAAATCTAATCTGAAATTCCCCTGACAATTTCCTTTTAATTTTAATCTAAAATTTGAGGTAACTTAATGTAACCTTGAAGTTTCTGAATTTGATGTAGTGTAGTCATTTTTCAGTCATACTGTTCTGTGTAAATGTATTCTTTATTAATATATTTGAATAAACACAATTGGAATTATATTTTTCCTTGAAATACAGTTTGCATGCAGTAATTATTATTGTGTTTAAAGTTATCATTTATAAAATGTATACTTCTTCATTCATTAATTTAGTTTAATGTGCAATGTACTTGACATGTCTAAGGGCAACATGATGTACTGCGGTCAAATTAGCAGACACTCCTCCCTGGTCAACTCAGCAGACACTTAAATTTTAGTGCGCCTATATGCTGAAAAATTCACGGTAAACGCATTCAAACGGCACAGATCGGGAGCGAGCGAAGGACTTTGCAAAGTTAACGGACAGATTAACGTGAGACATTTTGACATGAGATTATGCAAATTAAAAATCCTACATTTGTACTTAGAAATATCTAATAACTAAATATTAGAACTGCGGTCAAGCCAGCCTCCACTTCGAAAAACGCAGTCAAACCAGCCCAAAAGTTGTTTTGCGGTACGCATATACAAGGTATTACGGTAGTAGCGTCTAAGAAATGACTTCAAATTAAGAGCAAAGTTCCGGTGAACGTGATAGGACATGTCACATTCATTCAATAAGTCTGTAAAACATAGATACATTTATTAATACATTACAAACATAAATAAATAGATACATACATTAATTAATGATAGCTGGCTACGGTCAAGTTCTGTATAAAAACAATATTTACAATATGTAATTCTATTAAAAACTGTTAATAACAGCCTATTGCTAATACCACTCGCCTGTAGCCTTTTTGACCCCTTCGATTCTCCGTAGCACAAGAGGAAGTAGCAGCGCGGGTAACTTACTGGTTGCTTATGAATACTATTTCGCGGGAGAGTTAGACCAGCTAGATCCAAGCTGTCTGCTGTCAACACGCACGATTACAGTTACTAAATTAATTACACAATGAGTTTGTGGGTGGACAAATATCGACCGACTGCCCTCGGGAAACTCGACTATCATAAAGAGCAAGCGACTCAGCTGAAAAACCTGGTAAGAGAAACAACCTGCATGCTATGCTAACTGTAATCAGGCTACGTTAGCGTTAGCATCATACTCAACAGCAGCATATAGGCTGTCAATTAATTTAGTTTACTTCACCCAGATACACGATTCGTCGTTGTTAACCCGGCCATTTAGGAGTCAGGTTAACGTTAAATATAGTGTGGAGGACAACCTGAGTTAAACTAGCAGGTTAATGATGATGTGTCATCATATCAGAGTTGTTTTTGAGGTAACGTGGGATGCTTAATATATCAGCTGATTCACCTCACAATGCCCTTCTGTTTGGGAAATGTTTGATTTATTGTAGCGTATACAGCAAGTCATCTAACATGACCAAGTGTCTATCAAGGCAATTCAAAAGTATATCTAAAAAGCAAAAACTCTTAATTTGTAATGTTTTTGTTTCAGGTTCAATGTGGCGACTTCCCCCACTTGCTGGTGTATGGGCCATCGGGCGCAGGGAAGAAGACCCGCATCATGTGTCTGCTGAGGGAGCTGTATGGAGCCGGGGTGGAGAAGCTCCGCATAGAGCACCAGACCATCGTGGTGAGAGGGGACATGATGCACTACTAGCATGCAGTTACTCCGGACACCTCTCCGTCTTCATGAGGACACTGTCAAATTGTCTGATGAAGGCTTACTTGCGAGCCTGTTTGTGTTTTTGTTTTTTTTCGTCCTCAGGCTCCCTCAAAGAAGAAAATAGAGATTAACATAATAGCCAGCAACTATCACTTGGAAGTCAATGCAAGGTAACCTAATGATGACTAAGGAGCTATGTATATTTATAGTACTGCACTTCATCACAGTTTGGAGGCATTTGCACGAGAGAATTTCACTTCACGTTACTCTAATGCATTTATTTTACAGCTGTAGTTGTTGGTTACATTGCGGATTAACATTTATTAATAGGTCTTCATGGTTGAGTTATTATTCGCTATTTACAGACTTCTGTTAGTGGTGCACTTTTCCCCTGTGAATGGTTTGTTTGGTCACTCATTCAAACTGAGGTGCAGGACACGACGCGTGTTGATTTTTTACGAGTCGGGTGGGAAAGAGACTTTAGCAGGAACGATAATGTCGGTTCTTGTTCAAAGTTTGTGGCTTTTGTGTTGTTTAGCGGGCCGCTGTCTGGCTCAGTGAGACTGCCTCAAGTGATTTACAGAGAAGATATGTGTGCTGTGGCAGACAAGAGAAAAAATGTAATTTCTGTTCTGTTTCTAACAGTGATGCTGGAAACCAGGACCGTGTGGTGATTCAAGAGCTGATTAAAACTGTGGCTCAGTCGCAGCAGATCCAGTCAAGCACCCAGAGAGAGTTCAAAGGTCGGAATACCACATGAACTTGTGAATGCTGGTCCATGTTCTAGAACGGTCTCAAAAATCAAGAGGATCACGTCCCTCCATCAACTAACTGGCACATTTGTTTTCAGTGGTGTTGCTTACGGAGGTGGACAGACTCACGAAGGATGCCCAGCATGCTTTGCGGCGAACAATGGAAAAGTACATGTCCACCTGCCGCCTCATCCTCTGCTCCACCTCCACCTCTAAAGTCATCGGGCCGATTCAGAGCCGTTGTCTGGCTATCAGAGTTCCTCTGCCTAGCACAGAAGAGGTAAGGTGCTTAAGATTGTCTTTAGTAATCGAGTAACGAGTGCTGCATAAGTCTCGATCAAGACTACATGTCACCTTTTTATCCCTTGTCTCTGTGTTGTTGTTGTTGTCTGCCAGGTCTGCAGTGTTTTGACATCGATCTGTAAAAAGGAGGGTCTGCTCCTCCCACCTGAGCTGGCCAAACAAATCACTCAGAAGTCCGGTCGCAACCTCCGCAAAGCCCTTTTGATGTGCGAGGCGTGCAGAGTGCAGCAGTAAGTTGTCACAAAACGTACTCTCTTTCCTCCACAGCATAATCCTTGGATTACGATGGGATGTGAATGGAAACGATTCGCTTATTCACACTGCATTCGTCTTTCCCAGGTATCCGTTCTCGGCGGACCAAGAAGTCCCGGAGACGGACTGGGAGGTCTACCTCCGAGAAACCGCTAACGCCATCGTCAGCCAGCAGAGCCCTCAGAGGTAGGAGAGGCAAAAAGGTGTAGTTTGTTATGCAGCACCTAAGGAAAGGTGATCGGATTAGTGAAGATATTTCACTGCTGGAAACCTTTATCTGTTCCAGGTTGTTAGAGGTTCGCGCCAGGCTGTACGAGCTGCTGACTCACTGCATCCCTCCCGATATCATTATGAAGGTACCGCTCACATCATCCTCCGTCAAAGTGTTGAAACGGTTTGCAATGATGTTTAAGATTAAGGAGTGTTAACTTCACTCGTTCCAATCCTCTTAACAGGGTCTGGTAACGGAGCTGCTGAGTAACTGCGACGGTCAGCTGAAGACGGAGGTGGCCCACATGGCCGCCTACTACGAACACCGACTGCAGCTGGGCAGCAAAGCCATCTACCACCTGGAGGCCTTCACCGCCAAGTTCATGGCAATCTACAAGAAGTTCATGGAGGACGGTCTGGATGGGATGATGTTTTGACTCTGAAGAGCATACGGATACTTTTCTTGGAGTTCAACATCTTGTTTTTTTGTTTGCACCCGACAAGACTTCCAGTGGACTTGATACAGATTTGTATTCTGTGAGGCATGGTGGCGACATTAACATAACTCACCCCAAAAACAAGTCGGTCTCACAGTTTGTGGCTTTTTGCCCAAAAGCTCAGCACTGCACATAGTTTGTAAACCTTGAACGGTCACTCTAGTGGAGTAAAATAACAGTTGTGATGGTAGCAATTCTTTGTATAAAAAAAGACTAACGATGAGATGTTTCCCTACAAATCTGCATCAGAACATAACAATAAATTGCTTTGTTTATTAAAAACAAAAGGTCTGGTGATGTTCTCTGGAAATGACCAGAAGTTGTTTTTATTATTATGAACAAACATGAAATAATCTGCACTAAAACACTTATTGTTGGCTATTTTATAACATGACAGTGCCTACATTACTGTCTGATGTTTCCCAGTATCAGCTCAGTTTTTTTATAAAAAAAAGAACAAAAATCCAACAGTCATCAGTAACAGTCTTTGTGTCTCTTGGCTGTGTAGTAGATAATGAGGCCCAGGGTGATCAGCACCCCTGAACCCACCAGAGTCAGGAAGCCCATCACAGGCCTCTTGACCAGCACATGGCAGCCCAGGCAGGGCTGAGGCATGCTGGGACACTGCTGGGGCGCAGCTCCTGGAATGGGGAAGCCGTTGTGCTGGATGATGTTGCGATAGTTGGAGAGAGAGGCCTTGACGATGACCTCGTCGTGAACGTGGCCGTACAGGCCAAAGCCCGGGTCCCTTTGGTCACTCAGGGCGTAAGCAAAGTAACCCTTCAGGTTCACGCCGTCCAGAGTGTACGCTGAGGAGGAGAGGATTCATTCTCAGTTACTTGTATGTGGAGGCGAGCTGAATGTGTTTTGCAGGAAAAAAACCTTTACATTTAACCCCTCATTTATTGACTATCGGTAGCATATAAACTGATCTAAGGACAAGTATTTAATAATTACTGTATTTTCAACAGTTATAACTTCTCCTATGCAGACATATTTAATATATTGTCGACAGCTACATCAATACATATTTATAATTCTTCCATTCTGCTTATAAATATTATAATATGGAGGGTTGAAATAAATTGTTACCAAAAAATGAAGATAAAACACAAAGCCCCTGCTTAGAGTTTTGTTTTTAGCTGTAAAAAGTAACTAATGATGTTAATAAGGAACATCTCGTCTGAGTTTTCGTTTATTATAAACCCAATTTATGCCACTTTAAAAAAATAAATAAATAGGAAGTAAGTAATATATATACTAAGTGATGTATACTAACTGTTTTCTGTGGGTGGTTGCCCCCTAGTGGCTGGAGAGCACACTAAAACACAATAACATGATACGATGTGCACATCATGACACTGCCAGTCTTCACTGAGTTTAACCCAATAAACTTTGCAAGGACAGCTGATTGGATAGCGAGTGACCTTGACTCCACAATTCAAGTGAAGAGAGTATCTCTGTTGATATTTGTGTCTGTTCTGAGTCAGCTGACTGTTCAGGGGTCAGTGACCTAAATACCTGTCTAATAATTAAGCTCCGCTGAGGCCAGTAAAGGGGGAAAAACTTCAATCGCCGCTAAAGGATTCAACACTCAGTACACAAACGCAGTGGTTATAATATTCAGCAGTTTTGCATTGATCCAATAAAATCTCAACAGCTAGATGTGTGTGTCTGCAGTCTCACCTTTCAGCGCCTCGTTGATGTAGTTGTACAGGTAGTAGACTCTGAGGCTGTCTTTGAAGCGGGCCGGGTCTTCCTGTACCCCGTTAGCCATCACATAGACGGGTACGTCACGGTAGTGCTCCCTCACCTGACACGGCAGAAGAGCAACGTCAGTTTTTAAGTTTAACACATCGAAACAACAGTTAACTTTTCCTCCACTTGGTATGAAAACACTTCGAGTAGAATAGGAAGAGTCTGAAAATACTAATATGAAGTTACATATTTCTTTTCCACAAAGAAAACAATAACTTGGTTAAAAATGATTAAAGTTGCATCCCTCATTGAAAAATCCAGAATCTATTAATATTCAACTATCCTGAACATCAAAGCTTTAACTGCTGGACACAAGAAGGCATCTGTGATGTCCCTGTCTACTTGCCAACTACTGGTTTAAGTATAGAAAAATAGGGTCAATTAGCAATATATTCAACTTTTTATCTCTTCACAAGACCAGTCTCACCCAGTTGAGGGCTTTCCTCAGACCCCAGGGCACAACAGGCCTCGGGGACATGATCCATGTGGTGTCTATCATGTGCTGGACCTCCAGCATTGCTGTGTAGGTGTACCTGCACACATGGACATGACACAGAAGCTGAAGACAAAATCACATTCTCATTAATATCTAATGCCTTTGAGATGCTGGGTGTATCACTACATCGGGGCTAAATATTCGTCTTCAACTAAACACCATAAAGTGGCGTTCAGTGGCGTAGTAGCTTTTTAAAATTGCAAACCTCTCTCTCCGCCCCTCTTGTTTCCTGCTTGTATGTCATCTGTCACTATCAAAATAAGGGCAAAAAGGTGACTTTATCTTACGAGTCTTCCATGGCGTGTGTCACCAGCTTGGTGCTGAAGTGACTGATGGCAAAGAAGTCATACGTCCCTTTAACCAGCTGTCTGTCCTCCTCGTTGAACACTGGCAGGCTGAGGAAGCACACACAGAGAAGACGTCATTTCACAGAGGAGACACATTTCTGAAGTACAAGTGGTAGTTATAGATTTTGTCATTAATGATATACTAACTACGACAACATCTGGCTCAATGATACTAAAATCCCACCAAATTACATCTTTGAATAATCCCAGTTTAACTCCAACCCTTAAATCCTGTTGCAACACATTGAATTACAGAGCCTATGTGATCTCTTAACATTCTACAGCCAACAAAGTGACAGTATTGAAGTATGAATGAAGTATTCGTACTCTAGAGAGTTGAGCTGCCACAGCCAGCTCCTCATTCCCAGAGGATACTCCCCGCTGCCGAAGATCGGCTCAGCAAACCAGCCGACACGGAAGTCTAAGACCCTTTTAGCTGGTTCCACGTCTTCGCGGCTGAAGGAAAATGCCGGTTCCACCCAGTCCATGTGCAGAGCCAGAGACACCTGAGACACAACACAAAACATGACGGCACAGGTGTGACGTTTTCATTCTCCTATTGACCGAAGTGATTCATGAAAGCTTTTACATTTACTTTAAAACACATTGTCAAGTCCTCTTACGCACAAGGACGCCAAAAAAAGAAAGAAGATCCATTAAAAAGATATTGCTGTACTGACAAAAGATGACTATTTGAATACTTACATATCATAAAACAACATACCGGTAGGATAAAAGTATTCATGTATATATAATAAATACATTCCTCCACTGACCTTTCCTCCCTGCGCGCGTCTGAACTCGCGGTCATAAACGCGCCAGGCCAGAGCGTGCGCCCGCAGCATCTGGTGACCCTCCTGGTAGCTCACCATCTCATCGTTGGGCTCATTCAGGGTGATCCACATCTTCACATGGGCGCCAAGTTCTCTGTAACAAAGCCTGGCGTAGTCTGCGAACGCCTCTGGAGTCTCTCTGAGAAACAAAAGATTAAGTCGTACAATTTTAATTACGCGCCATGTGTGCATTCATACCACATGGTGGTTTTCATTTTACCATGAAATTGGCATATAAAGCAATCAGAATATAACAAAACAATGTATTAAAAAACAATGATAAGCTCACACATGCAAATAAATGAATAGTCTCGATGAATCACAGGAGATCTGTTACAATCTCACATTAAACGTTGTGCCAATACAGATGAAAATGCCAACACATTAGATTGTTCCGTTATATAAATATTGTAATCACTGGTTTTAGTGATATCTCTTTATTACAGGAAAGGGAAAGATGATACCATGGCAGCAAGTTATAGCGGTTTCATGTTGATGGCACCAAGGACAGACTGTTCCTGGGAACATCATTGCATGTTTACATTTGACCAGTCGGTAAATTGTAATACACCCTATCTGATAAAGATGGGTGTTCATCAGTTCTGTGTTGGGAACAGATTTTCATGACGCTTGCTCAACTTCCCCGTAAATAATCTGAAAATGAAAATGAGACACTGGATAAGAATCAGCAGTGCATCTGACCTGTTCAGCCACTTGTTGGCGGTATCCAGCAGGGCCGGCAGGCTGCTGCGCAGGCGCGTGTGGTGCCACAGAGTGACCACGGGCGTGACGTTGGCCTGCAGCAGCTGACGGGTGAAGCAGCGGTAGTAGCCCAGCAGGGTGGCGTTGGGATGAGCCACGTCACCTGTCGGCACCACGGCCGACCAGTTGAGGGAGAAGTGGAAGTGGTTTACCCCGACCTGCCGGATTTCATCCACCTGAAGAGAGGGAGGAGGATTAACTTGTGGCACAACGTTAACTTTCACACAGCTGGAGAAACAGCACAAATCTATCGAAAAACTGGACTTTTTAATGCAAAAGTCTGGTGCTGAGGCAATACCCAATACGAGTATGTTACATTCAACTTTCCTGCAAATCAGTTGTTGAACTCCTACAATTTGCACCTAGAAAGTACAAATTCTAGCACAATTCATCAGAGTGAGATCAAAAAAAGTGACTGAAACAACCAGAAGATCCTGCACACTGCTGGTTACTTTATTATTTTACAAATATGTACCCCAAGTGACAGAAATGTTACTTTAAACATTTTTTTTACTAATTATTAAGGATTACTAAGAATTTTTTTTTGCTGCAAAGTGATTTTTATTCATCTATTTATTTTGCATTTCGGTATCTGTAAAATATACTTTTCATTACAGAAGTGTTCTTTTCTTCGACCTCTTTTTTCCCAGTGTTTTAACCGTTTGACCGGTAGGAGAAGCTACCTGCTGTTGGATGGTGGCGTAATCAGCACAGTGTGCGCTTCGGCGTACTGGTGGTGCACTGAGGCCCTCCAGCCTCATCAGCTCCCCGTTGTTGGAGATGTTCCACAAGTAAACACTGGGGTCTGCAAACTGGCTGGGCGTGGTCTCCACCTATGACACGAGGAAAAACAGAAGTAACACACCAACACGCACTGAGCCGCCCTCTCTCCACATGTTTACCTCAAACACACGAATGCAAATAAAAAACAAATGGGACAGATCGATAAGAGTTGCTCCTGTGCCGTTTAGCTCAGCTGGCAGAGCTCGACGCTGTCAGGTTATGCGGTTTATGATTAAGAGAGGATTCATGGTTGTGGCCGATTCTGAGCTGGACTTTCACTGTGAAAACTGCAAGTTCAAAATAATGTAATCAACATGATGCAACTTAGACAAGGCGGAGAGGAATTGCAGCTACTAATGTTCTTCCTCACAACACTACATCAGACAATATAATATTAATAATGATAATACTGACAACATTACTTCACTAAATATTACTGAGGTTTGTACTGAATCACTCAACCAAAGTTAAGACAGTGTTAATGTTTTCTCAAGTTCCTCTGTTTCTGAGGAAGTTGAGTTTCATTCACTAACAGACCTCTGCCCTTTGGCAACTCCCCTATTCTCCCACAGCACACTCGTACGTTACACACACTCCTTCCTCTCATCCCAACACACACACACACACACACACACAAAGAACACATATACCTGTATGGAGTTGGCTGATACCCCCCAGGCAAAATCACACGGGAAGATTCCTTGTGCTGGTCTGTTCTCTGGCAGTTCTGGGAAACCGTTCCTCTGGATGACGTTTCTTTAAGAATAATGAATAACCATCAATTCAGGAGGAGCTGAGCTGAGAGGGGAAAGCTATCTCTGTAGCTGTAAGGCATCATTACATGCGCCATTATGTGGACAGTTTCATCAATAACGCCTTTAAAGGAAATATTAGTGTTGTTATTGCACACATTACAATATTGTGCATCCTTTGTCAAACTCACCACTGGTCACATGATAGCATGCATACCTGTAAAAGGTGGCAGATGTCTTCGGCTCTCTCTTCATGTCGAGAGTGTTGAAGTCGACGTAGTACAGTCCCCGTCGTATCCCGTACTCCCTGTGCCACTCGAAGCCGTCTATCAGAGACCAGGCTGTGTATCCGATCACATTCACTCCATCTATGATGATCGCTGACACAGACGGATGGACGGACCAGATTGAAGTCACTAGCTTCTCCTAACTTGAGATTTCAGTTTCATGCAAAATGGCTCACGCTCGTATTGGAAAAAGGGAAACAACTGTTGTGGTTAATGTTTGAGATCAGACTCTTATCACTACTCACATTTCAGTGCCTCTGCAATGAACCTCTTGAGGTAGTACATGTGTTTTGGGTCTTCTGTCTTAGTGTTGCCAAGGACGTACCTGTGTTGAGAAGTATAGTAAAAAAAGAAGATGTTCCCCAACACCAGGACAGCACACAAGTACATCACAGACTGATGGATAAATCGTGACAACATCCAAACCTACCAACCACTCTGCACCACAAAGATGGGCGGCCTGTCGTACTCCGCATTGACCCAGTACAGCAGCATCCTCAGGTCCAGATCCTCCTGCTGCCCAAACTTCAGGCTGTCGTTGATGAGCTGGAAGCTCAGGGCCGCTCCGTGAGAGAGGGCGAAGAAGTCGGCCGTTCCCCTCACCTGCTCCCTCTCCTCAGGGGTGAAGGAGGGCAGACGTGAGCCTAGCGTTGCCTTCATGCAGGGAGGGTAGTCTCCGTCTGTGAAGAGAGGCCGGGCGAACCAGCCCAGGACGTGGTCCAGGGAGCACTGACACTCTCGCAGGCTTTCCAGGCGAGTGCGGCTGGGCTTGATCCAGTGAGAGGCCAGCGCCATGGACAGCTTGCCCCGCTGACGGGGTCGGTAGTGGCGATCGTAGAGATGCCATGCAGCCGCATGAGCCTGGAGGGGAAACAGACGGACAGAAAGAGAAATGACGGGCAGACCGAGGGGAAGGAGAAGAGGAGGTTGGAGAAGATGGAGAGGATGGTGGGTATAAAATGATCATGGAAAGAGAGGGCGAGGGGTGAGTGGGACAAAACGAAAGAAAGTCAAACTTTATATTATTCAGCTCAGCGCAGTTTAAAATACTTCACAGCTGACTGACAAAATAAGACAATTGAAAGACAGACAAACACAGGGAGACTTCTTCACGCCAAAGTAAAAATATAGAGATCACAATTAAAAATCAAAAGATTGATAAAAATGAGAGGACTAAAAAGCAGTTTGGAACTGTGTTCAAGTAAATACATTTAATGCGCCTTTTCTTTTTTTACACAAATTCGTAGAAAATTGCCCCTTATACTGTTAACTATACAACTAGAGTTGCTAGAGAGCTACTTTTCATTTAAAAAACTCACCTTAAGGAGATTGTGTCCAACACGGAACGGGAGATCGGGGTCGTTCTTTATCCCGGGAGCGACCACCCCGGTGCCATACCCGTGCCGCGCCACCACAAACGGGTTATCAATGGTGATCCAATACTTCACATCATCTCCGAAAGTCTGGAAACAGAAATCGGCGTAGTCCTTGAAGATCCCCACAAGCTCCGGGTGGCTCCAGCCGCCGAGGGTCTGCTGGAGGTGGTCTGGCAGGTCCCAGTGGTAGAGAGTGACCACCGGCTCCACGCGGTACTCCTTCAGCCTCTTGATGAGCGTCCGGTAGTAGTTGGTGCCGATCTCATTGTAACTCCCGCGGGTGCCGTTGGGAAATATCCTGGACCAGGACAGGGAGAACCTGTAGTGGCTGACCCCAAGCTGTTTGATGGCTCGCATGTCCGTGTGGATGTTGTGATAGCTGTCGCTGCCGACGTCCCCGGTAGCCATTCGATTCCCGCCGCGCGTAAAAGTGTCCCAAATGGAGAGCCCCTTGCCGTCCTTCTCAAACGCGCCCTCCACCTGGTACGCCGCCGTGCCCACTGCCCATATGAAGTCCTTGGGGAAGGTATCGTAGAGGAAAGCCTTGTCTCCCGGGTAGGGCAGTTTACTGAAACGACCCCACGTTTTCAAACCAGCGTTGGGCTTTGCGGCCGCAGAGGTTAGGGCGAGAAGTGTCAAAAGGGCGAGCAGGGCACTCATGGTGCCCGTCAAAGCTGACCTCTGATGTCCAGTGTTACACTCTAATTGTCATTCAACCAGGCTTGGGGCTGTCAGTGACTATATAGCGGGCTGTGGAGTGCGGTTAGCCAGCTGTGAACCCGCCACAAGTCGCCTCCACAAATCTATCAATTATTAGCCAAAGCACCTGACGCACGAAGGTCTCCAGGCACAGCATGATGTTAAGAGCCCGAAATGATCAATCGCTTGCTATGCAGGGACGTATTAGTTTAAGCTTTAACTAAAGGGGTGAATAAGGAATGGTCATTTCAAATGCAGTTCTTTTTTCTCTCCATTCTGTTTTAGTAAAGCCTCAGAGTGCTTTTTCTTCAAGATGAGCATTTGATTCACCTCATCCAGAGTGACCCAGGTGCAAAAAGCCTTAATGTGATCTCAGTAACAGCACCATGATCATGCATCCTCCACTGGCAGATCATCTCATAAATTCATTTAAACGTCACATGTCAAGAGCAGAGAAACTCATCTGCATTTCTCACTGGATGAAGTTCAGTCAGGGAGAGAGAGGGGAAGATATGCAAACAGCAGAGTCAGTGTACCCTCTGCTGCACCATGGTCACATTACTTCCTTATCGTTCTGCTTTCAGCACGGTTGCTTGGAAACTCAGGCCTCTTACTGCTGGCCATCTTGGTCCATGTAGCACCTGCATAAATAACTGAAGAGCTGTTAGAGTGAGTGTGTGTGTGTGTTCGTTTGTTTGTTGCAACAAAGGAATAACCATTTTATGAATAGGTACGCTTTGAGATATTAAGCCTATAGGATTTACTTTTTAATAAATTGTTTTGAAATAAACATTTCAAAGTAAATTAGGGCTAATCAAAGACAACAAACAGTAAGTTGTGTAGTTGAAATGATTGGTCAATTAGTCCAATTCTCCTTTAAAACAGAAGACGGTAAACATTCTGATAATAAATGAATCGTTAAAGTATTTTTTCTAGCAGAAAATGCCAAACATTTCCTCCTTTCAGTTTTGTGCTTTATGTTTTATGATTGAAAACTCTAAATATTTGGGTTTTGTTGGTCAGACAATCACCTGGGGCTTTACATCTGCCATCCAAATGCATTAAAAATACAAACGTCAACAAACATTTAAAAATAAATCACAGCACGTCTATTTTTAGCAGCTGGTTTATCTGATGCAGGAAAACAGACTCACCTGGCAGCCGAGGAGCACGTGACTGCGGCCGGTCATGGATCATAACCAGGGACAGAAAGTGTGTGTGTGTGTGTTTTTCCACCGAGCTGAGCTGCACTGGAAAGTTTAGATCTCAAGTGTACATGCATAAGCAATGTGGAGCACAGTCTCCATATTTACCACAGAGAGAACACCAACTGATGCTCAGCAGCACACACTGGTGGTGATGGGATGGCTTTATGGAAGCATTCGCATAGTTAATGACAAATCTAAACTTCAAGTTGGCTAAAACAATTCTCAAGATCCTGGAGAAGTTAAATTATTTAGCCGGTTGATAGGTTTCCGTCCACATCAAACATGTAGTGTGTCACATGAAGCAATACCTTGTTTAAGCAAGAATCCACTCATCCACTAGGGGAAAGTGAGTGCTGTTGATGCTGTACACTATTTTTTTTTCCCATAATTCAATTTACAAAGGAAACGAAAAGGCGTGAAACTAAGAAAACGTTAGTTGATGGTGGTGAAACAGCTGAGACTACTTTGTTTTGAACAATTTCACCTTCTCTTTGTGTAGTCTAACTGACACAATAAAGATTATTAATACCGTGTAGAATTAGAATACATTACTGGGACACAGATAGAAGTCCTTTGACGGGGTCGTCAGTTAACAGTTCACAAAACGTTAGAGAAACACCTTTTGACTGCAGCAGTCACATCTGCCAACGTCTCCTACAATGCATCTTAAAACAGTAGCCTCTATTTCTGAAGTTCGAATGCATTAACCCTTACTTACCTGAGAAGTTTCAGAGCATTGCATGTAGAACAGGCCAACAGTGCTCCAAAAAGGCTCAATTGCAGATATACTTTGAAAGTTTCTGAAACACTGAATTCTAGATGAACTTTGAACCTGGTTTCGTGATGCTATTCGACACGTTCTTCTTCCTTCCTTGCGTCACACCTGAAGGCCTCACAACTGGCGAACTGCTTCATCCAAGACTTCCAAAAGAAATAAAGAGAAATCGAGCATGTAAGGTTTTATAGAGAATTATATTGATACATCGGAGGATCTGACTGGGTGGATGTGAAGTTAATCAGCAGTGACAAACACTACAACCACAGCTGCTCAGGACTTCCATCTACCAGTAAGTACAAACCTAAAAATGAGACGCACGCTACAATCTTTTCCAGAGGCAGCCCTACATTTGGACAAGTTTCGGACAATTTCTTTTTTTTTGAATTTTTCAACACATGGTAAAAAAGTTTTTAATATACAGAGCTGTAAACAAAAACGCATGTTTTCTTTTAAAGTAAAATGACACAATTAACGTCACAAAAAGAAGATGATGGTTAATCTCTTTCAGTTTTTAAAAGTGTGACACAGAGGGAATGATTGATAAGCAATACTGCTTTATGGGAGCATTTTAATAATAATAATAACAATAATAATGGCGGGTAAAGGGCTTTACAGCATCCCCCCCAGTCAGCATCAAACAACAACAGAACATGAAACAGACATAAGAGACTATTTACAAGTGATCTTTTTTTGTTTGTTTTTCTGTTAAAATTATTTCTACTTAATGTGGCGAACATCTTCACGATGCAACACGATGCAACAACCCACGGCTGATAAGGATGTACTGATGCAGTGTGCATGTGGCATAAGTGTGTGAACTTGTGTAACAGTAGGAGCGTCAGCATAGGAAAAGTTTAAAAAGTTCAATGTCCATATCTTCTTTTCTACGTCGTTCCTCCTCAACATTAGAGTAGACGCCCCGTTTCTGTTTGTCCTTCCTCACTGTCTAGCTCATCTTCTTCGCCCCGCTGGCTTCTTGCGACCCTACAGAAAGAGGGAAGGGACAGCAGGGTGAAAACAATGGACAGGAAGCTTATCAATTCCTCCACGCTTAGTCTAAAACTCAGAATTGTCAAATATGATTCATGTCAACACTTTCAGTACCTTCGGTGTTGGCTCGTCCTCCTGCTCCTCCTCCTCCTCCTCCTCTTCTTTCTCTTTATCTTCTTCTTCTGCCTCCTCCTCCTCCTCCTCCTCCTCTTCTTTAGCAGCAGCTGCCTTCGATCGCCCAGCACGCCTGGATATCACAGAGGGGGAAACGCTCAGAGTCAGAATGTCTCAGCATGCAGCATTTCACACATTATTATTATTATTATTATTATTATTATTATTATTATGGGCTTTTCATGGAATTTCATATGAGCCACCCTGAGAATAAATTGTATATGATTTTTACCTAAACAGTAGTTCAAGTTAAAACATTTCTGACCTCGTGCTAAGCTTTCTTTCTCAAGAAAAATGATTCTAAGCTGGTCCACTGCAATTACTTTACCAGTCAGCAGCAGGTGAGCGAACGTTTTAATTCATGGCGCACAAACAACAACGACGACAAAGCTTGTGTGCATCTTACGCTGGTTTCTTGGCCGGCGGCTGAGCTGACTTGGGCGGACGTCCTCTCCTCTTCTGCGGTGTAGACTCTGCTGACTCGGTGCTGCTGAACGAAGACAAACGACACCAGAGGTTGAGAGAGTAATGAATCTTGCTGACGGAACTCTCCGTGTCAACAGCAGATGTTATTAGTGGAGCTGATCCAACTTCTCCGTTTGCATTCCCTGCATACGGGTGCTTACCCTTGTGATCGCCGCGGCGCCCTGGCCTGCCGGCCTGCCTTCGTCTTCAACTCCACATTTTCACTGCTCCCGTTGTCCTCTTCCTCCTCATCCTCTGCTGCTGCTTCCTCCTCCACCTTCTCCTCTTCCTCCACCACCTTCTCCTCTTCTTCCTCCTCTTCCTCCTCCTCCTCCTCTTCCTCCTCTGGCAGAGGAGCTGCCTTCTTTCGGCCCCTCTTCCCCTTAGCAGGAGTATCCTGACTAGGAGCAGCAGACTTCGGCGGCCGGCCCCTGCGTCCCTTTTTCGGTGGGCTGTTCTGTTCGTCCTCCGGCCGATTGTCTTCGTCCCACTGGTCCTCGGACTCAACCACTGCGGCTGTATTGGCCGCCGCCTTCTTGCGTCCACGCTTTGGTTTGCTGTCCTGGTCTTCACTGGAGGCCACACCTCGTTTGCGACCGCGGGGCTTTTCAATATCCTGTAAAAAACAAACAAAAAACGAATAGTTGAAAAGGGCTGACGGGCTTCCTGCTGTCGCCTGTGTGAACCATGATGTCTCATGAACGAGCCAGAGCTCTTCTATTAGTTTGAATGTTATGCTTTTCTGAATAGCGATGTCTTTCCACCCCGGAAAACTTGTTGGTTCTCTGGTTTCCACAATAGTTTTACTTGCTGTGTAGATAAACTGCTTAAAACCCGCTTTCTACTTAAATTAATGTGAGACAATGTAAATACGAGTAAAATCCTGTGAAACATTTGAAAGGTGAGCTGCTTCAGAGCTGAAATGATGTCGGCAGCAGGTCCGGAGGCTGGTATGAATGATAGTTGACACAAAGCGTACTTGCGAATCCTATCTCGACTTAAAGCCAGCGGGTGTTTGCACAGTGGAATCAAAACACAGAGTCACGAGGGTTTATGACTGGAAACACTCGACTGGACCACAGCAGCAGCCCTCTCTACTCGTCCTCAGCTACCGTGTCATTTCTGATCATGTTTTGTGTGTATTAGTGGAGTCATACTATAGAGCAGGACGAAGTTGCATTGCTTTTAATACTTGAGATCATAGTGTATAAACAAAACGCTATTTTATTTTCTCCTGTTTATCCTATCGGTGTTCTTATCAAACACTAGTCGGAAGAAGTAAATAAAGCTTCAGTTTCTAGAAATAAGGTGCAAATATGATAAAAAACTATAATACAGCAATCTTTCCATCTGAGGGGAGGAACATTATCGAGAGGATTATAATAATAATACATTATATTTGTAGAGCAATTATGGCCGGGAGAAACTATCCCAATAGTTGGATCAAATAACTCCGTAATATGATAGTTTACTGGAGCTTTCAGAGCTTACATCACACACAAACACACACACACTTTCACTCTGATAGAACACACAAATAATGTTTTTTCTTTTTCTTGCAAAGACCACACATTATAATAACCACTCTCCCATCACAGAGGGTGTTACAGCAGCACATAAAGAGGCTTTGATACCTTCTCAGAGCTGTCTGCTCTCTTTAGGCTGATGTCCTCGTTTTCACTGTGATCCATTTCTGTGCTGTCGAGCCTGAAACAGCAATTATTAATCGTTACTATTTCACATAACAACAAATAAATGCAGCTAAAGGATACAAAAAGCCACCTATTTGTGTGATCTATGAACATATATCATGAACATTTAGATCCAGAGGTCTTTCTATGAACATTTGTATCTGGACTGGATTCAGTGTCTCGCTCAACCACACCAGACTTGGTGACATCAGGGTGTGAACGTAGGCTTGCTGGTCCCCCCTCTGGAGTGCCGAGTCCTTAATGGAGTGCGTGTGAGCGTTGCATGTCTTGTACCTGGTCTTGCTGCGCTGTGGGGAGCCTGGGTTGGACGAGGGGTCGTCGTTGCTGGCGGTCTCCATACGTGAAGCTTTGCTCTGGATCTGTTTCCCCGCCGACGCCAGCGGCTTGTTCACTGCACCCAAAACGTTAGCCGACTTGGGCTAAAAGAGGGAGGGGCGAGGGATGAGACGGAGTTGGATGCGTGTTCAGAAATTAGATGCAGAGGTTTGATCGAGCTCACCTTTCCAGGTGTGAAGAAAGACTTCATCTCTGGTGGGAGGAAATTTTTTGTGTTGCTGAAATTCTGAAACGGGGAGAAATCTTCTATCAGAGAGCTCGTTTGTGGAAAGAGAACAAGCGGAGGGTTATGAGGAGAGGTTTTTCTCCTGCCAAACAATCTCATTAGTCAAAACGTGTGCCAGATACGTTGATAATTAGTTTACGCCAAAAACTGGGGCAGTGAAAACCAGGTTACAGCCACCACAACCAGGAAACACACGTCTGACTGTGCACTTTTCAACCCATCATTTAAAAAGTCAAAGAGGAGAAAAGGTTTCACAGATCTCATTAGCAGCTCAGCCATTGCTATTAACATATACGTCGAACAAGAAGAATGTAAAAGAAACTGCTTTGCTGGAAATAAAATACATTTTTTTTGGGTGCAGACACCAACCTTTTCGGGTTTGGTGAAGAAGCACGAGGGCAGCACAGGGTCTTTTGGAGACTCTAGGCTGTAGGTGGTGCTCTTTGACATGATAATGTGCATGGCTACGTCACACACTGTGTAGAGTTTCTGTAGAGGGAAGAACAGTCTGGTGAGCAGGAAGGCAATAAGAGCAGTGAGGAAATACGTGCTGTCCATGTACGAGCTATTAAGGGAACGTGAACTAGCAGACGTAAATATTTACCTCGTTGGTTTTGGGATCGGTGGGGGCCTGGGCATCTTTTGTATTTTTCATATTCTCCACCATCTTCCTTATGAAGGCATGGCTGTTGTTCTCATTCTTGGCCATGATAATCTCCAGGACGAACCACAGAGCCCTAATAAACAGAAGGGAAGTTTGACATCAGACTACCGGACTTTGAATCCTAGAATACATGACCCTACAACGTAAACACCAGGTTGTAATATTCCACATTCATCCAAGAGGAATTAATAAAAATGTGCATTTTTACATTTTTGAAGTATTCTTTTTGTCATCAGTGTTACCAGCGACCGGCAGCGTTCTCACATACTTACTCTTTGATTTCTTTGAGCTGCTCGATGTCCTGTACTTTGACGTAGTCTGGGTCGTGTGCCAGGAGGTGAATGGCATAGGGCACCACGTACTCAGGCAGCAGAGAGAACAGCTTGTCTGTTGTCACACACCAGGCAAATACATATTACGTCAACATTTCCCATCACAACAGTGATAATAATTACTGCCATGTGCACGTTTAATTTCCTCTTTACAGTCATATCATGGATATCCGTCCCAGCCGTGCATATATTCTGGTTTTAGATATATATACTGTACAAATTAAATAGGGCGGGACTTGCTTCATGCTACAGACTTGCTTTTAAAGGGGCGGGGCCAATATTTCTAGAGGTTATTATATCATTCTGTAGCTTCCCAGTGGTGTTCCTCGTCTATTTTCAAAGGGTGTATGTTTTAGCATCAAAATGATAGTTTACAAAGCCCTTCTATACTTTTCCCCACATGACTCGACGTGGGTTTCTGCATGGTGATGCTGCTACATTACAGTATATATACATCCTGATAGTCAGTGTATTATATAAAGTAACTTTGATGGCAATTAGACTCTACTGTGCCAGTCTAGAGAAGCAGACAAGAGTGTCCTGTTCAGTTTCTTTACCGCTGATGGCAGCGTGCTGTTTGAGGTACTCTCTGCGTATGTTGACATTTTTCACCAGGCACTGGCGAGCGTGGGCCCTCCTCTCCTTAACGGGGTCCTTGGCACACAAAGCGAACACCGCCATGTATTCCAGAGGCAGACGGAGGCGGCACAAGCCCCGGTGGAGCTTCTGGGAAAAACACTGTCGAACCTGGTAGCACTCATCCTAGAGAGCAAAAGAGAAAAAACAGTGACGATGATTAACATAAGGGACGAAAAACAAGATGCAGAGCCCTGAATCGAGCAGAAGCGTCGCATGAAAAAAGGAGACAATCCGTACGTTGATGACGAGAGCACACAGCTGGTATTGCTCCAGCGTGATGATTTCGTGATAGCAGGGCTCCTGTGCCAGCTTCAGCAGGGCGCACGCCGCTGCCAGCCGCAGCCTCGACATGTCTGGTTTACTGGAGGACGAGAGGAAACAAGAGTAAACAAGGATTCCTTCATTTATCTGCAAATGTGTTTGCGATTAAAGCCTAACCTCCCCCGAGGGTCCACAATACCCATTAAAAATCCAGCACTTCACTGAAATTTACATGATTACGTTTCTCAAGACAAAGCTTCCTCTGAGCTGCTCAAAAGGCTGACACACACACACACACACACACACACACACACACACACACACACACA
>NW_022280095.1:1942107-1951295 GCF_004355925.1 Anarrhichthys ocellatus
CACACACACACACACACACACACACACACACACACACACACACACACTAAGGAAGAAGTATATGCCGTGTTGTTTACCCCATCCTGCCCTGTTCGGTTAAGTCTCCATCACTGTGTAGAATAGCAGTCAGCATCCTCAGCGTGGAGTTGCCGGATTTGCTCTGATTGTTCTTCACTCCTAGTAACCACCGCACCATCAGCTTTATGCCCTGGATCTGAATGGACGAGGGTGGAAAGATCATTTACTGGTCAACAAAAGTGCATTACTTGAGATACAATATCCATAACCAGAGGGAAATTTCTCCTCATTTACTTGTAAAGATAAATACATACAGCAAGATCAGGTTGATATGATACATTAACATTGCAATTCTTTCTCTGAAAAATCAAGCGCGCACACACGCACACACACGCACACACGCACACGCACACACGCACACACGCACACACACGCACACACGCACACACGGTTCACCGCTGACCTTGGCCAGAGTCTCTGGGGACACTTCTTCATCGGGAACCCAAAGTTTGGTCGTCTTCTTGCCCGGGACCTTCAGACAACACAAATAATACTTCAAGACTTTGAACTGCCATCGTTGGTATTTTATGTCTAAAATCTGTACAACATAAGACAAACGTTTATGATAGTCAATAAACCATAATAATTGATAAAAGTGTTTAACTAAATTATTTTTAAAGTATGTAAATACATAAATTCTGAATGTAGAAACATGAATACTAGATTTGCAATAAGAATGAATACTCTGGCTGTGATGGCTTTTAACAGGAACGTGCAAACAACGATCTCCCACAGCTGCCTGTCGGAGAAAAGAAAGAAAAAGATGTGTACCCGGTCGTTCATGAGCAGATCCTTCACAATGAAGTTGGCGACTAGAGATTTGAGCGGTGCAGCAAATTGCTCTGGGGCCAGCTGAGCCAGGTGACCCAGGGTGGTCAGAGGGGTGATGAGCTGCTCGAGGTTAGCGGGGTCCAGGCCTTTGTGCAGAGGCTGGAGACACACAAACACACAACATGTCATTCACCGTTTAAACCCGGGGCACACATGCAGATCTGCTGGTGAAAAAACATCCACGTCACATTGTGTTTGACAAACTGTTCATCTTTGGGAGGCGTCTCTACCACATAGCAGCAATTTAATCTGTTTCTCTGCATAAAAGTGCGCTTTAATTGAAAGAACACAACATATGTAAATGCCTTGCAGAATGTGTCAAACCAGGAAATATACACACACAACTCTGTTTCCTTTAATGAGTAAAACAAATGCAGGGACTGACTAACCTCGAAGATTTGGGCGAAGTGCGTGTCTCTGTTGGTGAACATGGAGTTGATGCAGTGGATGGCATACTTGGCCTGGCGAGGCGGCCCTCTCTTGGCTTTGGCCTGCAGTACAGGCAGCAGGACGCTAGGGGGAGCAGGCAGGAGACCAGCGTTACAAACCACAGAAAGCATCATCACAAATCAGAAAGAGCGCAGCATGCTCAGAGCCAACCGCAGCGATTTCTATGTCCGATGTGTGAGACTGCATACATCCCCGCTGCACGCTGGAGAATGAATGAAAGCGTAATTTAGTCAATGAAACGTACGATTTGACGTGAGGGAAACTCTCTTCCAGCTTGCTGCCCGTGTTCTTGAAGATCTGCAGAGCAGCCTCGGCGACCTTCTCGTCGTCCATCTTCAGACAACCCAGCAGAGACTCAAACGTCTCCGCCGAGTGGAACGACACCGGGTGTGTGAACGAAAGCACCTGGGATGGAAAACACAACGGGGCGATACATATTCCGATGAATAGTTTTCAGCCGAATTCATCAAAAGAAAAAAAAAAAAAAAAGTGTTAAATGTACTTTAAGCAGATTTGTTTTGTGTCACTGTAAGGACGACTGCTGCCAGCTTATGTTTCTGTTTCTTACCTTCAGCAGCTCCAGTCCTGCTCTGATGGCCTCTTCAGTGGGGACGCCCTCATCCTCATCATCAGCTGTTCCATCTATCGATTTGTTGACCTGTTTTATCAACGCACTGGATGATGGTCGAGATAGAAGAGAGTGATTTATGAAAAAAAGGTCAACCACTACACAATTTAATCAATCATCATCACTGGCATTTGAAGTCTCTGCATCAATGTGATGACTTAAAGTTTGTGTCATCGGCCTTCCCACCCACCCACCCACCCACCCACACACACACACACACACACACACACACACACACACACACACACGCCCACACACACACACACACACACACACACACACACACACACACACACACACACACACACACACACACACACACACACTACCTGATGGACTCTGTGTCGATGTGTACAGGAGCAATTCTCTCCAGAAGGAACTTGACCATTTCCAGGAATGGGTTGCTGGGCTGTTTGGGGCTGCCGAGCTTTTTGGTGATGTCTCGCTGAAAAGGGGGCAAACAAATCATTTTATTTAAAATAATACTGTAATGCAGAAACACTGGCACTCTTTGTATGCAGCATGTGAGTTAAACAGACTTAATGTCCTGTCATTCAATGTTTGTGCACTGTTGGATTTTATAATAAAAGAAACAGGCAGCAGAGTTAGGCATCAAATAACGTGTGCCGTCATGTCTGAATGAAGCTGTAAGGCACATGCACACTAACAGACAGCAGGGCGGGGCTTCTGTTGAAGCTTGTCTTTATGATGCTATAAAACATTTAGTACCACCTTCATCAGTCTACATGCTCTTTGACTATTTGTTAACACAAAAGATAGACCATATACAGAGATTACTGATATTATAAATGATTAAACTATATCTTTGAGGGCATCACTTAAACAGAGCCAGTGGAGGGATGACGGCGTCGACGCCACGCTGATGAGAGAAACGTCAGCACTCACCACACACACTTCAGCTTGCTTGCAGGAGCATGAGGGGCTGACCAAGGTTTCCAACTGATCTCTGATCCGCTCGTCATCATCCAGGACCTGAGCCAGCTTCTTCACAAAGTCCTGAGCCTTGCCCGGGTCTGGCAGGTTCTCTGTAGTCACACAGTATTAAAAGCTTACGTCTACAATGAATACATTTGAAACCAGGGTGGGTGGGGTAGGTCAGGCTGCTTCAGCAATGTCATTAAAAAGGTTTTGTTCATTCTTTTCTTCTACTTCAGCTACGCGAAGTGGAAAGATCCTGTGGCTGTACGTTAAAGGTGGTAATTCAAACACTTAAATGCATGTATTTAATGTGTGTAAATCCCTTACTTGTGATCACCATGACTTTGGCAAATACGGCCTTGCTCGATGCTTCAGACTAAAACAAACGCACACACAAAAGAACAATACATTTTTTTGAGAAAACATGAGAAAAGAGAATATTAAAAATCTGCTTTTTTTTCTAGTGTGCTTCAGTTCGTTACCTTGGGTTTTTTGACCAAGTCCAGCAGGTCTTTGACATTGTGCCTCAGCAGATTCTGGCACTTCCACATCTCGTTCAAAGCTCTGAGAAGCACAGGTGAAGAAGAGTCAAAGGACGGAGGAGGAGGAGGAGGAATCGTAGCAGTACAGAAGGAAAATAAAGAGTTTCTTTTTGAACATTTGTTCCAGACAGTTCAGTAGTCGTCTAGACTGAATTACATCATTTTTTACAATGCAAACGCTAATGAAAATTAAAATGACAAGTCGTGTTTTGCAGCTGCATTAATCTAATATTTGTGAGAAATGCTTACTTGACAGCATTTGTGTCCAGGGTGGCGTACAGGTAGTAGAGACACTTCATCCTCTCAGTGGTTTCCAGGTTGTGAGGAACCATGTACTGGGCAAAGACCCGCTCCACCAGCAGCCTGTGCACATGGAGGGAATCACTCCGATTTAAAGGAAGAATATCCTCACATAGGTTTTCATATCCAACGGTTTGAGCTGAGAGGCCCGACAGTCATTAAGCTACCGTTGGATTTTGTTAAAAAAAACAAACAAAAAACAAAAAAAAAACAAGATGGGGCCAAAAAAATTAAATGCTATTCCCTCTTGAATTTGATCAAATAATTATGTGTCAATTAGATAACAGTTCCTCACTGGCCAACCAAACATATCAGAGAAAATCGGATGAAGTATAATAAGATTTGTCAGCGGTGCCGGTATAATCTCACAATACCCCTCATAATAAAAATGGGACATTTTTTGTCCCTACATTTTGTTTAATCAATTTCTGAGGTTTAAGAGAGAATTTGCTGAGCGTGCACACACATTTTAACACGCACGCACGCACGCACGCACGCACAGCTGGCAGCTGAGCAGCTCCACTGCAGCAGAGTGATTCAAAGGATAACTGCACCCTCAGACACACTTGTTCAGCACTTTTCTACATTTGAAACAATGTTTTATGAAGTTGTCATTCAGCCGTCTGGCTCCTCGGATTCTTTCAAACAACACGTTATAATTGCATCTGAAAACAGCTGCGACTGCTTCACATTACGGAGCCCTGAAGCTACGGTAGCTGGCGTACGTACGGTTGTCAAACTGCAGCGACAAAACTGTTCCGAGTCTAGAGAGAAGCCTCTGCCATTCTGAAAAGCTGATATAAGCGCCGGATTTTACCGTTTGAGAGGTGTTTGGCTCACTGCCAAAGTCTGCTATGAAATATCTCAATGCGATGTCATTATTTACATTCGTCTGGTAATCCAGGGAACAAGACACGTTAAACTAAATTAAGTACAGAAATCCAAGCTACTTAGCCAATAGCTCAAGGCACTGTGATTCAAGGAGCTCACTGATCTTAAATCAGCATCTTTAAGGGAACAGATTGAAATGCTCTACCTTTGTAACAGTTACCTCCATGTTTGAAATGCTTTACTGGAATTCATAAAGGGGACTTTGACTTTTCTAATGTAACAGCCAGGAACACATTCACACAAACCTGTCATCGATGCTGTTTTGGTAGTAGATATGGAGCAGCTTGTCTTTTATCCAGGAAATCTGTTTAGAGGCCTCCCTCCCTCCTTCTCCCTGCAGCGAGTACTTCCTGTAGATCGATGCCAGGCCCATCATGGCCTCCTTACGCACACGCCACTGATGAAGGAGGATAGGGCCAGATAAAGGGAGACAATTACCAATCACGACCACGAGTTAAATGAGAACTATATGAGCAGATACAGTGGCTGCAGTCCATCCCAAAAACACGATGTTCAGACTGATCACGACAGGAAATGTTCTCAATAACAAAATCCTTTTCAGTACTTTCCTGAGTATATTTTGTGATAAGATTAATATATATATTTTTGCCATATTACCGAGGCCTTCATACAACACAATACGAGTCCATACCGAGTCCATACACACACAAACATTTGTCCACTTACTCTCTTGTCCAAGGTCCTCTCCTTCACAAAATTGAGCAATGCATCATTCACGAGGGACAAGTCCTTCTTGGCAGCAGTTACTATAGACACGATGACATCGTGGCGGATGGCCTCCTCTGGGTCATGTGATCTAACCCGCAAGAATTCTGGGAAAGAAAACGGGAACAAATGAGGGGGACGTGAGAGAACCCGACACCTCGAACAATTACTTCACACAAAAACAACACGTTTGTTCAGGAACAACAATACGCTTGTAACTCATCATTAAGAGCTTGTAAAGTGAGTCTTGTGGCATCACATCCGTATAGAGGCACAATAACTCAATGCTCAGCACAATTAGCAGGTTTCAAAGAACACATATGCTGAGAGGTCAGAGCATCTCGGCTCATTTACCTGTGAGGTCTTTGGCCAAGTCTGGGTGGTTCATGAGACAATGACTGGCAAACTTAACACACTCCAGCCTGATGGGCACATGGATGTCATTAAACCTTTTGGGAAAAATAAATAAACGTTTATACCAGCAACTCAACACGGAAAAAACATGAATAACCCAGCACAGCAGGCGTTTGCTGCATGCACGCACTGTAACCCACCTGCCGAGGTAACACTGCCACAGCGGTTTGTTCTGTGCAGCCAGCTCAGAGTCCTTGGCTCCGAACATCTTAGCCAGCAGCTTCACCACTTGCAGCCTCTCGTCATTATCGTTACTCTGCAGAGACAGAGCGAAGGAGAGAGAGAGAGAAATTATGCACAGATATTTGGCTGTGTTGATTGGCCAGACGAGCCAAGTCAATTACATTGGCTCCATTACCACCTTCATAACACAAAGGCAGCAGTTGTCTTTGGTATCAGTCTTGTTTTCAGAATGAGAAGTGAAGAAGAGGTAACAATGAGAAGTAAAGACAAAAGGAAGACAGGTGGTAGGAAGGAGAGAAAACAAGCAGGGAGAGATAAAGATGAAAATAGTGATGGTGAGACAATGAATGAGAGAGGGGGAGACAGAGGGAGGATGTGTAATCTGGGAGACAGATTTTATCGCAGCTATTATTTTGAGGAGACGGCGCTGATCTACACTCCCTCTGAACAGTTAATGAGTGTTATCCATCAGCAGGGGGCCTTTATGAGACACTGCAGAGGCAACATTATGCTGACTGCTGGACTGATCCATCTTTCTAATGGGAATCCACAAACCTGCAGAGAAAGTGAAAATGTGCAGTTCTGTGGCTAATAGGTCGGAGAATTCTGGGTTTTCTGGGGCCTGGTGTGTGAATATACTCAGAATATTAACCCAAGAATTGCTGCTACTTCCATCTCTATAATGTAATATCGCAACAAAATCTAACAACGATAACTATAATAATGCTGTGTGTTAATAACGTGCACAAAACAATTGTACTAGCAACATGAAATGACAAATATAAGATGCTCCATTTTAATGTTGAACTGAAAGAGTGGGTTTTTTTTTTTTACTACCTTGAGTTTGAACTCGAGCTGCGGCAGCACGGAGAGCAGCAGGTGGCTGTCGATGTTGTAAAGCTCCAGGATGAGGTCGAAAACATGCTCGGACAGATCGCTGACCGAGGTCTTCCCCAGCATCAGCACCTGGTTGAAGAACTGAAGGAGAGGACAGAGAGGGAGGAATGGTTTACTGATATAACACGTAAAAATAATAAAAAGAGAGATCCTGCAAATCAAGCTGTGACTGTGAAACAGATGTAGAGGCAGACGCTCAGATTTCATTAGCTGCCAGGAGACAATAATAACGCGCAACGAAGAACGCAAGGTGATTTATTGACATTGTGCTCGTTGCACAGTTGCAGCATTACAGCTGCATGTACACAATGTGAGCCTCAGCACAAATATTTGAATGCATCAAATGTTTTTATGTCCAACAGCTGATTTTAATGACCAACGTATCACTTAGCGCCGTCGTTGGCTCAGATATAAACCTCTTGCAGTGCCAAGACATTTCTAGCATAGTTGGCCTTGGTTCAACTGCACTGGCAGTGCTAGAGTCTTCCCATTAGGCTACATGAGGCTTTGAATCTACAGTATGCACGGTTTCTGGTAGAGCTGTAGGATTTTTGTTTCTTTGTTTATGACTACTACCGGATACAGACAGCTGCATGGTGTCCTGTGTTTAATTGAGGAAGAAGGATCTCCATCCAGCCAGAGATGTAAAAGTGTATAAAAGACAAAAAACAACAACGAGTGTGTCAAAGATTGTATCTTACGTTGGTGATGTAAGGCTCAATAGCCTGAGCAGTCCTCTTCAGCAGAGCTTTGGCCAGGTCATACGCTTGTTTATTCAAGTTCTAGACAGACAGAAACACAATCGGTGAATAAAATAGCAGGTCAGAGAGCATGTTCAGACAGATGACAAAAATTACACATGATGTCCAAAACACGGGACAAAACATTTCTCTTTTTTCGCTCAGCAGAATCCCCCTTGGACGTCCACAGATGTTTGTGCACAAACTCTAAAGCTGCTTTACTTCTTTTCACCTGCAGGGGTCCTCATTGAATTACAGCATATGGAAAATGATATCCAGACAAATCAGTCCAGAGACTGTCAGTTACTGAGTGTTCTCTACACCAACATTAATGTGTGTGTGTGTGTGTGTGTGTGTGTGTGTGTGTGTGTGTGTGTGCGTGCTGTACGGTGTTCTTTATGTGATCGTGTTGAGTGCATGGGCGTTATTTTGTGCACATACCTTGTGTGCAGGCACCAGGTTGACCAACACGGTGTCCAACAGCTCCTGCGACACGGTGTCTCCCTCGCAGATGATGGAGCTCATCAGGTCCACCATGTGCATGTGCACCTTCTGGTTATGGCCGTTGCTATGAAAACAAAAGACCAAGGATGTCATCAATGCAGCACTTAAAATACAAGACTCCACGCTGGTTCCCTGTTGAGTCAGCAACTTAAAATGATCAGATATTCCTTGGGGAGTTTTGGTAGTTTGAGATTTACTTTTCTGACAGCATGCATTTTGTAGGCAGCCTGCGATGCACTGATCACACAGAGGGTGGGTGTACTGGCTCATGATGATCTGCATTACAGCAGGAGGTACCGCTGATTACCTAGATTTCTATTTCAGCGACTGCTGTCCTCAGAGCTGCCAAACATTACTCGTCTTATTACCTTCCATTCACCGACAGTGTCACACACAAACAAACATGAGGGCTGCACTCCCTTACACCTTCGAGCTCACTGTAATATTTCAAGCAGAGCTCTTCAAATTCTCCCTATATAATAATTCAAAAAAAAAAAGAAAAAGAAAATGCATTGTGCTGGCACAACCTTGACACACACAACCATTATTTTTGTTCCAATGGCAAAGAGCCAAATCCTGCACTGCAGAATTCAGCCCACAAGGTTGTGTTCAGAGGAGTGAGATAGAGAGCCGGGAGAGGAGAGGACTGCGGGCAATCAAAGACAAACAACTGTGAAGTTTAATGGCGTTGCAGTGGAGACAGATCGAGGTATTAGAGGGCTCACTTCTGACATTAAGGACTGCTGCGGACAAAAGGTGGAGGCTATGTGGGAACAAACAACAAATATGAAGACAAATAACAACCGCACTGAGGCAGCCTTTGATAAACAGACTTACTTGATGACCTGGAAGAGTGTTCTGTAAAGCTGGGTGAATATCTCATTGCTGTCTTCAAGCTCAAAGCAGATATTGTAGGACTTCACCCATGCTATGTTCTGAACAAGAAGAGAGGAGGCTGTTGGTGACAATGCAACTTACAATGCAGCAAACTAGGAAGAATGTGGTGAGGGAGGGGGGTATTTACACACACACACACACACACACACACACACACACACACACACA
>NW_022280095.1:1951305-1979838 GCF_004355925.1 Anarrhichthys ocellatus
ACACACACACACACACACACACACACACACACACACACACACAGCACTTACAGAACAACATGAGCGATCATTTTGAGATGCATTTGTGGCCAACTGATGAATTCAAGTGGAACATTCACCATCTTTTAGCTCCGTTTTTGGTCTCCACCAACTCTTTAGCTGCTAAAATGCACCACTATGTTCACTGGCTGTTGGCTGCTTGGTGCTGAGCAGGTAGTGTGCAGTGGGTTACAGCCTTTTCCTTGAAACCAGCTGAGGCCAGTGAGTGAATTAAAACTGAGAAGTCGCAGCCGGAGCGCTAAACAATGAGCTGAAACTCCGGGTTAAGCTTTGTAAAGCAGAGGGGATTCTCTGTCGGTCCGTTACTATTAACTACGGTTAAGATGCTGTCTGTTGTCAGAGAGCAGAATGAAAAAACAAAACATGTGAGGGAAGCCTGTGACAGGAATTGTGCAGCTTTAAGTGAAAAGCAAAGCAAACCATTAATAAAGACCATCAGAGTAACATATTCTTATTATTATAATCCGTTTTAAGGTGCTCAGACGGAGAGTCTGCTGCAGATATAAACGTGCATCCTTTAAGCTTCTGTAGCACAGCAGAAGAGAGTGCGTGTCATTCAGCCACCACATCATTTATTTAATACAACATATTTACATAAGAGCTTGAATACACACATGAATTAGTGAATGTATTCAGAAGACCAGAGGTCAAATGCTAAACAAGAGAAACCAAAAAAACAACAACTGCCAATGCTGAAAGTCACAGAATGAGCCTTTAGGTCAACAAGCCAAACACCAGCTGTAGTCCTGCACAGGTTACGGTGTTCACATTAAGCAGAGTGTAAGTATCTCTGTAAAATATCACTCCACCAGCAATAATGTACAAAAGAGCAGCAAAGAGCTTCTCTTTCCGGACTGATGTACAGTGGACTGCTTCAATACAAAGAGAACAATGAATATTCAAGAGTCGGACCAGTGAAGCTCAAACATGAAGTAAACGAAACATTCTCGAGCAGAGAGGGGCAAATATCTTCTTCACAGCTACATTGTGAGCATGATATTTGCAGTAAAAGACAGATAAGCCCGGCTTTTATGAGCCTTATGAAACACCTGCAGTTAGGGATGCAATCTGTCTCTTTGGATACAACTGATTACGGTTGGGTTCCCAACTGGCAAAACACCCAGGTTTGTTTAGGTCCAACAGGAAGTAAGCTCTTATGGAACCGTTTATCTCCCAACGTTACTTCTATCAGCAATGTAGAAAGCATTTAGGGTCGTGGACTTCTCATTCTCACCACGTACGAATATCACTGGCTGAAGATTAGACTTGCTCGTGAAAAATGCAGCGTACAAAGTAATTATTATTTCACACATCATAGTTTTTAAGTTGATTCATATTTTGCATGAAGAATCTGTAGTAGCCTAGTTAGTAACTAATATGGTCAAATTAATGTAGTGAAGATAAAAGTAAAATATTTCCCTCCGAGATGTAGTTACACAAAATGTAAATACTCAAGTACAAGAACATAAATATTGTGCTTAAGAACAGTACTTGAGTACCCTAAATGTACTTCCTTACATTCCACCACTGATGGAACAAGAGCACAATGTTGTTGACAAGAACAGTCTTCATGGATCTAGCCTCGGAATTTTGCTCTCAAAGATGATGAATTGAACTTTAAATGTACAAAGTTTTTATCCAGAGGAGCATGCACCCAGACCTCTATAGAGGATCCGAGGTCCACCCACCAGTCTTACAAAACCTTGTGGGAAACATTGCATCATCAACTTCATCCAGTGAGTTTTTATGATGCAACGTTGGCACTGAAAATGATTCATCATGGTTTAATGGGATAGAACGACGGCCCCGCCCACAGCTGAAAGATTCCGACAGTAAACAGTAACATGTTGTGGACTACTCTCAGACGTTAACTCTACTGGTCCAGTTTAGTACTTTTTTTTTTTTTTTTTAAACCTTGACTCGGGCATGACGGAGTGGATGATTATCTCAAAGATGCTTGAACATATTCAAAGTGTTGGACCCCTGAGCATTCACTTTTCATACGTACGCTTTGCTAATTGGATTTCCATCTTCCACAACAACTCTCTGGTCATTTTGTAGATATCGAAACGCTCCCACGCTGCCGATCTAAGGCGCTTCTTCGGAGGATATAAAGCTCGTCTCATTTTCACGATTGTGAGTGTTAATTAGGCCGCCACCCTAAAAACTTTCCTCAGTCTAAACCAACAAAAGGTGATGATAGTTCTTTCATTATTTTTACCTTTAGTTATTAGTTGAAAAGAAGTCTCTACAAATATTGAAAGCCAAACCTAATGAGATTCAACACTGGATTAAAATGTAATTAAAAAGGGATCCGACCCCAACACTACGACTGATCCACACACATACAGTCACAGTCACGTACCTCAAGCAGATAGAAGTATCTGTTGAACTGAGCGCTTTTAGTGTCCTCCAGTCCTTTCAGCTGTCTTGTGATGAACATGAAGATGTCCTGCACAAGAAAGAAACACACGAGTGAATGCACCGCACACACACAGATAACATTTACTCATAAGTATATAACAAATCATCAGTCAATATTAAGTGATTACTCCAGAGAAGATGCAACAAGTTGGGCAATTAAACCGGTGAGTAATCCCGGTGGAGCGCAGTGATCTTGGTGAAAGTCTTCACCAGCGTACCTTGAGTTTATCCGGGGAGGTGTAGGGCGCCTCTGGGGCGTAAATCCTGAATATGTCTGCCAGACAGCAAGCCACCAGCAGACGCACGTCCTTGTCTGGGTGCTTGAGGAAGAAGTCTGAGGCCAGGTGGAGGGCCAGGTTCAGGTAGAGCTCCTTCTCTTCCTCAGAGTCCTGGTCCATGTCCATGAAGGTCTTCACGACCATCTGGAAGAGCAGAAGAACACTTAAAAAAAAAATCCTGTCTGCTGTCAAAGAAATGATACCAGCATGCCTTCAGTGATTTGACAATATTACATTGAGAAGCCTCACGATATCCCCCCCCCCCCCCCGTGGTGTGAGCGACCACACAGTAAACAGAGAGGCGCTGCAGCAGCAGACACTCACCTTGAGCCTGCGGACCATTTCCTCTTTGGAGATTTTGTCAGAGATCTCCTTGACCCCTGGAGGGTAGGTCACCTTCCCATCTGTGACTCGAGCTTTAGAGTGAGCCATTCTCTTTAGCTCTTCACTGCCTGGGGAAAGAGAAAGCACCGTTGGTAATAAATTAGAGGAGATGAAACACAGACAGAGGGAATAAAACCTTAAACCTTGAAGAATAGCTGGACCATAACCCCAAAAAAGAGACAGGAAAGGCGCACATTAACTATTTGGAACCCGGGGCAAATCTTTTGAATACTTCAAAGCTTGGAAAGCAGGCTGCAGAAGGGACTTCTGAAATAGTCAGCCAGGTATTTACAGCACACAGAAATAGCCTTCTAGAAGCTGAATCAGGGATGAAAGTGCTGCATTCAGACAGCAGGCCGACGGTTTCACTGCGATCTTTGTGCTCCACGTTTCATTACCACCGACACCAGTCTGTCAAAGATTACACCCAATTCATGTTGAGGACGTTCACATAATACAGAATGTGCTTTGACTTTCAACACACGACACCGCTCACGGCCAGATCAGCAATGCTCTCTGGCAACGCTGCTTAACTGATCAGTCTCTCCTCGGTGCTGCTTTTTGTCCGTCAACGATATCAAAAAGGGTTATGACTTCATTTCACTGTCTACATCTCACCGACGTCAGACAAATTAAAGCCTGACTCATAGTTCATGAATCTACAAAAGTCTGCATGGTGAACTCAGAAATAGTGCGATTAACAAAAACAATGTGCGCCTGGGTCTGTTTTGCTAGTTTACTCGACTATTGACATCAGTTGTTGCAACTCAAAAGTGATCATGTCGCCAGTTATCATCCATCTTACTTTTGACTTTAAATAACAATTTTATCCACGTTGTGATAACACAATTTAGACATTTTACACATCGTGCAAAAACAAATCGTATGGATGGGAGGAGCTCATCGAGCGGTGCACCCTGTGGTTAGTGGACGACCAGCTCTGAACACAGAGTCACAGCTGATCGTGTCGTGTCAAATTATTTAACTGTTTTGCATATGGAACCAACGGGCTGCAACTGACAACAACCATCGTCGATTACACTGCCAAGCATTGTCTTGATTAAAGGGGTTAATCAGTAAACTAAATAAATAAGACAGTAAACTGAATACTGTTGGTCGGATAAAACAAGCAGGTTGGATTTGGAAACTGTGATGAGCAGATTAACATTTCATAAACTAAAGTATTATTGTGATATATTTCTTTGCATCGTCACAAAAAGCCACCACAAACTGCACATCAGTGGAGAGTTCAGATGGATGATTAATCAAAGCATTTTAGCCCAAAGCGAAGATTTAGCTGTACATTAAGATTTGTTGTGATTTGTAGTGTTAAACAACAAACAACTGTAATGTGTGTGTGTGTGTGTGTGTGTGTGTTTTGAGTTTGTCGCACTAAACTAAACATTGGAAGATGTCACCATGGGCTGTGGAAAACTGTATCAAGTATTTTCCACTATTTTATAAACAAAACAATGAATCAATAAATTAATTTGCAGATTAATCGATAAGGACAATATTAGGTAGTTGCAGCCCCACATTGCTCTCCTTCATTCTAAGCTTCTGTTATCCTATTGCAACATTATATAATCAGTATTTCAACAAACAATCTGCACCTTGTTTATACGAGCATGTGAAAGCCATTTACTACCATTTCAAACAAGTAACAACAAACACGCCCTCCTCCACGACCAGCAGCCCTGTTTCATTTCAATCAATAACAAGCAAGTCTCATTTTGACCAAAAGCTTTGATCTGTGATATAACTGCAGTATAATGTTGTTAAAGAGTAATTGGTCAAATTTCATAGAAATAAAAAAGCAGTAGTGAACTACATGACATGGTGTCTGACATATCCCGCATGACAGATGGACGGAAAGTCAAGACGAATGAGACGACAGATACGAGTCTGGTCCACAGTCCTTTCCCAGTCTTTACTGGTTAAGTACCAGTCTGGACAGACTGTGGGACACCTCAGGCTTCTGGTATGTTTTCTTTGTGAGCTCCAAGATCTCATTTCACAACAACCACCTCTCCCAGGGGACTCAGCAAAACAAGCTCATACTACCTTTACAGAAGCATAAATACGGTTACTAAAAGCGTGAAAATAAATGACGGATAACTTTTCTTCTGTTACTAAGTCTTGTTTGTGACTTTCCACAAGTTGTGCTGCTTTTCTTCAGTGATGGAGATTTGATTATTATGAAGCTCGGGGAAGTAGGGAAGTAGGTCTGGCTTTGATTTAAACAACCAAACAATTTTCTGCAGCTGTACTTGAGCTTTTAGAAAACACAGAAATGCAAGCAGGGCCAGAAAAAAAGAAAAAAAACCAGCACACACACACACACACACACACTGGACACTGGCAGGCTGCCAAATTGTTTGATTCTGACCTTTTCCACCCCACAGCTGCTGCCAAATTTGAGTACATCTCTCTCTTAGTCTACCACACAGAGAGCTCTAGCAGCCAATCAGAGTAGAGTATTTCCCGACCTGTGGGGTCTGTCTGGGTGCCATCCAGCAGAGAATATTACACTTTGAATAAACGGCAGCAGTAAATAATCACACGCAGGCAACACTAAAGCGCTCGTACGTGGGCTACCGTCGACTCAGTACTGGTTTATCAGAGTAAAACACATTTATTCCCCCACTGAGGGTTTCCTATCGGTCTGCTGCTTCACCCCTATCGACACTGCTGCCAGCAGGAATATGAAGACTGTGATCGGCTCGGCTAACCTAATCTGAACCTTGACATAGAGCTCCTTTTGTTTTAACCCTGTGGGTGATTAAAGGGAAGAGATTGACTGTCAGCAAACAGAAGCAGGACGACTGGACACCAGCTGGTTATCGTGGGTGAACTCAACAACCTCCACATTTGGGCCCTCACAGATAGAACGCGATGGAAACTGGGTGAACAACCGGGAAGCACTATGAAAGAGTTTTCCTCCAAATTAAATGAGATAGGCATTTTCGGGAACAGAGCACGTCTCTGCCAAATGTGAACCAGCGAAGGCACACCGGCCAGAAACAACAACGAAGCAGAGCAGGAGGGTTTGAAATGATTCCAACGGTTTAAAGAAAGAGACACGGTTGGAGTAAACCTTTATTTATGCCATCTACAAACAGACAACACAGCGTTGAATGACATGTCTATATAGTGCAGACATGTTTCCTCCTCTGTATCCATTCAACACAAGCAAACCATCTCAGAGAAACAAACTAGAGACGTCCATTGTGGCTTTGCAGACCAAACATAACTTATTTTAGTTGGAAAAATAAATAAAAGTTGAGGGGCTGCAAACAAATGACTCCAACCAGGAATACTACAATGTGATTTCTGATGAAACACTAGCCAGTGGGCTTCTGTAAATACCCATTCTAAAACTATAATGAGCAATGATACACAGTTGTGTGAAAAAGTGTTTGCCCCCTTCCTGATTTCTTATTTTTTTGCATGTTTGTCACACTTAAATGTTTCAGATCATCAAACAAATTTAAATATTAGACAAAGATAACAAAAGTAAACACAAAATGCAGTTTTTAAATGAAGGTCTTTATTATTAAGAAAAAAAAAAAAATCCAAACCTACATGGCCCTGTGTGAAAAAGTGATTGCCCCCCGTTAAAACATAAATTAACTGTGGTTTATCACATCTTTGGAAAGCCGAGTTCAATTTCTCTAGCCACACCCAGGCCTGATTACTGCCACACCTGTTCTCAATCAAGAAATCACTTAAATAGGACCTGCCTGACAAAGTGAGGTAGACCAAAAGATCCTCAAAAGCTAGACATCATGCTGCGATCCAAAGAAATTCAGGAACAAATGAGAAACAAAGTAATTGAGATCTATCAGTCTGGAAAAGGTTACAAAGCCATTTCTAAAGCTTTGGGACTCCAGCGAACCACAGTGAGAGCCATTATCCACAAATGGCGAAAACATGGAACAATGGTGAACCTTCCCAGGAGTGGCCGGCCGACCAAAATTACCCCAAGAGCGCAGCGACGACTCATCAAAGAGGTCACAAAAGACCCCAGAACAACATCCAAAGAACTGCAGGCCTCACTTGCCTCAATTAAGGTCAGTGTTCATGACTCCACCATAAGAAAGAGACTGGGCAAAAATGGCCTGCATGGCAGAGTTCCAAGACGAAAACCACTGCTGAGCAAAAAGAACATAAAGGCTCGTCTCAGTTTTGCCAGAAAACATCTTGATGATCCCCAAGACTTTTGGGAAAATACTCTGTGGACTGATGAGACAAAAGTTGAACTTGTTGGAAGGTGTATGTCCCATTACATCTGGCGTGAAAGTAACACGGCATTTCAGAAAAGGAACATCATACCAACAGTAAAATATGGTGGTGGTAGTGTGATGGTCTGGGGCTGTTTTGCTGCTTCAGGACCTGGAAGACTTGCTGTGGTAAATGGAACCATGAATTCTGCTGTCTACCAAAAAATCCTGAAGGAGAATGTCCGGCCATCTGTTCGTGACCTCAAACTGAAGCGCACTTGGGTTCTGCAGCAGGACAATGATCCAAAACACACCAGCAAGTCCACCTCTGAATGGCTTAAGAAAAACAAAATGAAGACTTTGGAGTGGCCTAGTCAAAGTCCCGACCTGAATCCGATTGAGATGCTGTGGCATGACCTTAAAAAGGTGGTTCATGCTCGAAAACCCTCCAATGTGGCTGAATTACAACAATTCTGCAAAGATGAGTGGGCCAAAATTCCTCTACAGCGCTGTAAAAGACTCATTGCCAGTTATCGCAAACGCTTGATTGCAGTTGTTGCTGCTAAGGGTGGCCCAACCAGTTATTAGGTTTAGGGGGCAATCACTTTTTCACACAGGGCCATGTAGGTTTGGATTTTTTTTTTCCCCTTAATAATAAAAACCTTCATTTAAAAACTGCATTTTGTGTTTACTTGTGTTATCTTTGTCTAATATTTAAATTTGTTTGATGATCTGAAACATTCAAGTGTGACAAACATGCAAAAAAATAAGAAATCAGATAGGGGGCAAACACTTTTTCACACAACTGTATGTGCAAGCTAAAACACATTTGTACTTTGTAATGCTACCCCAAATCAATACATGACATTACATACTGGCTTTATGGGACAGTTGTCTTGAACAGTACTGATTTTAAGTGTTATAAGGGAGCAAAACCCCAAATGACACTTTATAATAATACTTCCTAATAATTTAAATGTCAGAGACTTCTTACAACCTGTGATCCGTCGATCAATCCGAGGTGTTGATGGTGAAATGATTCAACAATCACAGGCTGATAGCTGTCAAAACAAAGTCGAGTGCCCTCAGCTTACGAAACAACACGCTGCGTTCAATTTCATAATTCTTCCTGTCTTGGTGGCTTCTAATGCCAATATTAAAAATACTAATGCGTACGAGATCAGGTTTGTTGCAGTCATCATCAGAAAGAGTAAAATATGAATCCGATATTTGGTTAATGTATCAATTCTAGAGCAGACTAACCACTAAATAAACTATTAACGCTACGAGAAGACGTCTGCAATAAATGAAAAGCAGTGTGCCTTAGTACACATAGTTAGCTTGTAATATGGAGTCACAACGAAAACAATTTAGCATAGGAAACAGCCACCGGATTACCGTTACTTTAATACGTTACCGTGAGATAACGTCAGTTAGCGGATAGAGAAGAAACACGCAATGAATAGAGGCGCTTGTTGTTATGGTACAGCCAGACTGCCTTGTTGCCGCTATGTTGGCTAATCTAGTTAGCTGCAGTTAGCTAGCGTTAGCAGTTATGCACAACACTGACTTAGCGTACCCGAGCTAACGTTAGCAGCAGTAGCAATCTCAGTGACAAGAGGGCGGACATGTAGTAACGTTACGCTGAACAAAACACCCCGGCGAACACCCGTTATATCGTTATAATTATACCGACCCCAGTGGAGTCCTTGTTTGCTCGTGCTGCTGGGACATTGAGCCTAGCACACCGGCTAGGGTTTCACTAGCTCACCATTATGCGCCGCAGGACCAGGTCAACCAGCGCTGTGAAGCGGACACGGCAGCCGAGAACACAGGCGAGTAAGGCGGGCTGCGCTCTGCCTATTCGCGGTAAAAAACTCGGCTGGATTCATCCCGGGCTCATAATACCGCATCGTTCACAACAGCATTTGGAAAATAATTCCCACTTTTCAATCAGAAACATTTTGCTTATTTGTGCATTGTATTACCTGTTACGGTGAATTGTGATCAATCGTGTCCTCCTCTGCAGCTCTCTTCCCCCTCCTAGCTCCAAAATGGCGCCAATATGTGTGGATTCACTGCCCGTGGGTACAAACGACAATTGAGTGTGTAGCGCCACCTATAGAGCGAGTGTGTGTAGGTATTATCCTTTAAAAACATATAATTAACCATCTTTAAAAAAAAAAAATTTAAATAAAATTGACTATCACAAGTTTTACTTCCCTTTAAAGATGTCTAGCATTGATATATTTTCATGAAAAATATATTAATAATAACTTTATTTATATAGCACCTTTAAAAACAGAGCCGCAAAGGCATGGCAATAATAACAACAGAAAGCTCAGTGAGACAGTCGATACGATAAAAAAATAAACAAATAAATATATAAAATAATATATATATATATACATATATATATATACATATATATATACATATATATACATATATATATATACATATATATATACATATATACACATATATATATACATATATATATACAATTAGTAAAATAATTTGGTAAAATTAACTAATAAAAATAAAACAGTAAAGCGACGACATCAAATAAAAGCCAGTCTGTAAAAATGTGTTTTAAGAAGTGATTTAAAATAGATTACTGAGAATATACAGTATATATATGATAATATTACACAGAATAAATTATTTATTGAGAGAGATTAACATAACAGAGTATTGTAGTTTCATAGCATAAAGTGGGGTTTGTTTGCCCAATGCTGCTCAGAACGTGAATCATTATAGTTTCATATAAGATAGCCTAATATAATATTAATTCCTTTGTGTTAAGTAGCCTACGTGTTATAATGCAGTCAAATAGCAAGGGCTGCAAAATATGGAGCATTCGCTGTAGAACCTGAGGGGACTTTCCGACAGCAATTGAACGCAGCAACCTGCTGTGTTTTGAAGGAGCTTTTCTTTTTGTAAGGAAATTATCTTATAAATGAGACACGGTCGCAATAAACATAATGATGTCATTAAAGTAATATTCATGTTTCTTCCGCGTAAACTGTATTTACGATCAATGTAGCTGCTTCTCAATAACGTCATATTCATATCAGAAAGTATCCATGTCTATTAAAGGGTATTTAAACAAGTCAATGTGTCTATTCATGCAGCCTTTTCTCGGATAGTGCTATGGAGCCTGTCATTTCTTCCCACTTTCCTTTCCCTGCTAACCTATTCATTAATATGCACGTTTCAATGTAAGAACATCTGTTCCTGTGCAAATGTGCATTTACTTTGATTACACTTGTCATTGCCAATTCTCCTGCGAAATCCACATTTTAAGCCACTACAAATGTCTTGCCATACTGGTTTACAGAACATTAAACTAAAAATAAATACATGTCTAAAATATCAGCAGCGTGCTTTATCTTTCGCTGCGTCTCTGTCCAATATGAACTATAGGGGGCGCTCCAATGCAACGTTTCAGATTTGCACCCCTCAAAACCAAAACACTATACTGCAGCAGGTGCAGAACATGACAGATAGCGTGCATAGTTAACCAGAGAGTAATGCGTGGGAAAAGGACAGCTTGAAAGCATGCTGTCAAGTGTGTTTGAGGCAGGCCAGTACAGATTAGTGGGCACATTGTCTGTGAACTGTTGAATGAGAATTTAACGAAATAACAGTAGATTTAATATAATGTCAGCGTTTAAATACCACAGACCATAACCGTGAACATATGAATAAAATCATTTGAATTAAACCCACTTGAAATTACCATTGGAAATATTATTGGATCTTAACATTTAACACATTACATTAATCAACATTAATTATTTTAGATGAACAACATAATTTAGAACTATTACGAGCTTGTTATGTATCCGTGGTTGTCAGTAGCAGTTTAAGGTTGATCAATGTTCTACCACTATTGGCATTACATTTTATTTTTTTTAAACCTATCTAGATATTTCTGTATAAGGCGGCTCAATCGGAGGATGCACAGCCTTGTTCCCAATCAACCAATTAGTAAGCGACTGCTTAAATCCCAGCTGGAAGAACTTGGACCGGTTTCACGGCTCCAGGATGGAGGGGTTCCTGTCCACGTTGCCACCGTACAACGCGTGCGCTGTCCCGGCTCCGGACAACAGCGGCTGGGGGAAGAGAGAGGGCCGCTTCATGATCCCCCATGGACTGAACTACCTGGAGCTCTACAAGGCCATCCTGTGCCAGGTCAGCCCCAGTGTGCCCCCTCTACTCAGGAAAGCCAACACCAAAGAGTGCGGCGTGCAAGTAAACGCCAAAGTGGATAAAATCGTGCAGTGCTCGCTGGGTCCCAAGACGCTGTTCTGCGCGGAGGGCGACCACAACGGATCCTCGAAGTCGCCCAAGGGCCCGGAGCCGATCAGGCCGGACGGGAAGGCACTCTACAACACGCCGCCGCTCAGCAAGCTGCGCTTCCTGAGGCCCGTTTCCATCTACTCGCCGATGTTTGACCGACGGATCTTCACGAAGACACTCGAGGACGACGGAAGAGAACAAGCGGAGTCTGGTAAGGAGGATGAGACGGATCACAGCGGGGAGGACACGGTGCGGGACTTGAAGACGACTCTCCACAGGTCTTTGAAGGGTCCGTCCAACTTTCAGGTGGGTGTCCAAGACCTAAGATCAACTCTTCCCCAAACTTTATTCTACACATAGACCAAGAACTGCTGTGTGGTAATTTGATAAAAATATATGAAATGCACAGCAATGAAACAATTAAGGTCTTAAAGTTAGATTTGATACAAGGACATGCAGTGCACAATATGAGCTAATAAAGACTCACCTTAACTATCATGTTGGTTCATTCTGTGCTTTAGAAAAGATAAGTGGCACAAGGTAAGGCGGCTTTTTATAGCACCTTTCAACAAGGCAATTCAAGGTGTTTTAAAATAAGACACAAAAGGGCATTAAGTCAAGATATAAAAGAAACAAGCCGACACGAAATTAAAGGGAAAAAGGAGCTCAAAATGATCTAAAATTGATGGGGAAAAACTGAATACGTGGAAGAATAAAAATTGCAGAGCAAGAAATGAATGAATGGATATATTTCATAAAAGGCAAAGTCACAAAGCGGTTAATACACGATGGGCCCCCTTTCCCCCCCCAGTTTGTGATTGAGCCCTGGTTGTGACTCTGAATGTTTGGGTCTTTCATTCAATATGAATTTGTCTTTATTTCAGTTCTTCGAGCAGAGGTATGGCTTTTTCCACTGCAAGAAGTGCAACATCCGGTGGGAGAGTGCTTATGTGTGGTGCATCTCTGGAACCAGTAAAGTAAGTGGTTTATTGTTCACTGCACACATTTGTGTTTGGCAAAATCTGCATTCCAAATAATGATCCAGATTTTAAATATTGTTTTTGTGTGTCAGGTTTACTACAAGCAGCTCTGCCGGAAGTGCCAGGTGGGCTTTAACCCCTACAGAGTGGAGTCCATCGTCTGCAAGGTACGTTTAACTTTGTGGCTCCAAGAGAAATGTGAATCAAGTCCTAAGTTTCTTAAAACTTGAGCATCAGGGGTCGGAAGCATCCTCCTGCTCTTTTGTTGCTTCCATCAGTCACTAACGGTCTCCTCCCCTCTGCCTCAGGGCTGCTCTCAGACGAGCTGCAGCTGTGAGAAGAAGCAGAGGCACATCAACATGAAGAGGCCTCACCGCCAGGACCTTTGCTGTCGCTGCAAGGGCACGAGGCTGTCCTGTGACGCCACCTACAGCTTCAAATACATCGTCTGAACGGCCTCGCGTGCTCGCTCTGGCCTGGACACCCTGTGCAGGTCACGAATGGAAGTCGCCTCCACTAACGGACGGAAGAGAGATCCGTGTGTTCGCCTGCCAGCGAGTAGATGAATCTCTGTCTTGGTTTGTTAGTTTGAAGCAACTTCTCAAAAGGGTTAGCTTTTTGTTTCCCTTCATCAATCCTGGAGCTTAAACTTAAATATGGAAACTATTTTTGTAAGAAAAAAGAAATTAAATTTATGAAATAAAGAAATTGCATGTCAGAAGTTGAGGAATTATTCTAGATTATATTGAATTTGCACTCATTCATTTAAAACCTTCATCTTTATAGCTTGGCACAACCTTTTCCAGCTCTAAAAGCTCAGTTTGACTTTATGCACATGTGCTGAGCCCAAAGATTGTGTTCAGTAGTGTAGTGTGAAGAGACGGTATGTTGAGATGCATTCGCAATCTAAAAAGGTTTTAAGTGAAATGCAGAAGAAATAACTTGATATGTCTTTTACTTTGACACAGACTTGTACAGAGCATCAACTCAAAAACAACTTCACAAAGGCTGTAAAAGTATTTACAAGGTGGAAAAAAAACTACAGTCTTGATCTAAAAAGCTTTAAAAATGTGCAATTTCTTGTTTGGCATGCACACACACACACACACACACACGCTCTCTCCCACACACAGGAAAGAAAAAAAACATACCCGCATGAGCTTAAAGCTCCCTTTTGTACCTCACACAAACGTATCTTTCAGATAAAATATGATTTGTTAATAAATATGTCAAACACTCCATACAGTACACTGAAGAGTCATGCATGGCAGTTTGATTTGAGCCAACAAACATTAATATAAAATCTAAGTCAAATGAGTGATTTATAGCTGATCAGATATAAACAGGGACATTTGTACAGTAAAGGGGAGGGGCAAACGAGGGAGTCACAAAAAAGGGCTGCCGACAGGACTTGTTGGACTTCAGTAGTAGCACAGGGTTTCGTTTTGAACGCTAACAATGAGCGCTGAATGTCAGCGTTTCCCCTACGTGTAAGGTAACTACAAACCACGCAACAATAGTTGTGCCCATAACTATTAATAGTATACAGACAGACAAAATATTTTGAGCGTGTACATGCACCATCCTCCTAGCATGTGAACACAAGGTCAACGTGTTACAGTGAGAAATATACAGTGTGTGTACGCCCGCTAATGATGCTACAACTTGCCACAGAGGAGTGCACGGATAATGGCATGATTAGTGTACCAATGTTTACAACAGTAGTCGGGAGACGAGCTGGTTCACTGATACAGAATATAAACGGAGCGAGTGCAGCACGAGGAGGTACGCTTGAGTATTCTGCTTCCGCTCTTTGTCGATTAGTCTTTCAGTCGGTCTGGAGAGGTCAGACTTTGAGGGAGCGAAAGGGACACTAGTACAGTGAAACGCATTCATCTGGGTCATGCATTGCACAATTTCCTCCAAGAGGAGTTCTCAGGAGAGAGAAGTTATTCCAGCTTTTGGCTTCTCCTCAGTGAAAGCCTTTTCTCTCACAGTAACAAAAAACAAACATTTCTGTAACATCTTTTTAAAAACTATACCAAAATTCCATTTAGTGCAATAGCGAAAACTCTACCAGTGATGTCATGGGTAGTTTCCTCACTGTCTCTGGCAATACTAACAGCAAAACTACGTCCTTTTTAGCAGAGGCAGTCAATCAAGTTCAATCAGTTCCATCGAGTTAGAACTCGGAGCTAACAGCCTTCACAGGTCCTCGGGTGCAGAGTAGGTTTAGTGCTAAATGACGACCCTAAAGCAGGACTCAAACTCACAACATGTAGCCGTAGCGAAGTATCGGGTCGTCTTAATCAGCAGGCAGCAGTTTGTGGTATCTAGTCGGCTCAGTGATCCCATTGTGTCTGGGACATGATGCAATGTTCTTAAAGTGTCTCTGGGATGTCATCTTCTCCTTGTCAGATATAAAGATCTGACGGTGGCTTATGGTTGGTTTCTTTCACGATTCATAGAAGTCTGAGCTCTTTAGGTCCTCTGGCACGTCTCAGGTCTGGACGTCTGACGGTTCAGCATTCAGGAGCCCCCCTACTTTCAGTAGGGGCAGGGCGGCGTGCCTCACCTTCCCAAGGTAGCGAGATAAGGGCATAGCAGCTCCACCGAGGGAACAGCAGCAACCCCATGCCGCAGCCTCTCCCGGGCCGGTGGGGCAGGGAGGAGGGGGAGGGAGAAGGGATGAAGATGGGGCAGGGCCATGGGTTAACACTGTGTCATGGCCCGAGTGTACAACTGGGGACGGACTTGAGTGTTTGTATGGAGAGCGGGGGAGATGCGAACCCGGAGGTGGATCGGAAGATGCGTTTGTGTCCGAGTGCGTGAGCAAGGTGGGTTCCGAGGCCACAGTCGGGAGCATGCTAGATGTACGAGATGATATCAGGTGTTTGCTTCCGTGTATATGCAACAGTGGTGAACTGTGTGATGAACGTCCTCTGAAAGGATAGTAAAGGTGAGTGTTCTCATCGAGATCACTCCTCCTCGGCTCTTGTGTGTGCGTCATTGTGAAACTTGGTTGGCCTGGTGCGTTTGAGAACAAGTCTGGGGGTTCGGGAAAATCAAATGAGGCATCAGAGTCTACGGTGGATGAGGAGATCAGATTGTTTGGGTCGTGATCTAAATATGGTTCTGGTGTCGGGCCGGACTGTAGGCAGGTATCTGTCTGTTGCTGTGCAGCCGGGGCAGCAGATACACAGGAGGAGGCAGGGGCCAGGTGTGTGGGTGCTGGGCCTCCTCTGTGAGAGCAGGCGGAGATGAGAAGGGATGGGGAGATGGTTTTGGAAGTGTCAACGGTTGCAGGGACGGGGGAGGTATGGGTGGGGAAGGAGGGGGCGGGGGGCTCCTGAGCTCCTGTCAGAGGCTGGTCCCGGAGGTGCTGGAGTCGGGGAGGTAGGTTGTGACGACCCGGTAACCCTGGGCGCGGCGGATCATGTCGCGGATCTCCCCGTTGAGCTCCAGCAGCTTGGAGCAGATCAGGCTGAGGTCCTGGCGGGAACCGACCAGGGCAATGGTGCCCGTCTGGCCCAGCGTCTGGTGGCGGAAGTAGACGTTGAGCAGTGTCTGGACCTCGCTCTCTGAGCTGCCACCGAACACGCCGCTGGGCCACTGCCTCCTGCAAGCGAGATAAAAAAAGATCTGTCATCTGGCAACCGTCATCTAGTGTAAGACTTTTGGGAGAATTGCTACGGACCTGCACTCCTGGATGTAGCGCACAGCTTTGGTGAACTCATGGTTCTTAAGGCACTCCAGTATGGCCTGCACCGCTGCCTCCGAGGTGGGGAAGCTGGGCACGACCATGGCTGCCACCTGGGTGGCGTGGGATCGAGTGTGGGCCAAGTGTTTGTGTTCCAGGTCGCTGGCCACAGCCGCCTCCGCCACATGCAGGCTGGTCTTCAGATCAGTGAGCTCTCGAGACATGTTCAGCAGCTAGGACGTGGGAAGGAAACAGAAGGAATGTTTATATCATTTGATATCAAGGTTCACTGTAGGAGCCAGAAAAAAAAGCTTTGTCTCCTCTGTGAAGGCTGGCATGTAGTGTCCTACTTTGTTGGATGTTTCGTATGATTATTTTGATGTCGCCGTGGGTGCCAATGGACGGAAATACATTTTTTTTTAGCTTAATTTATTTGTTTGTTTCTGTTTTGAGGAATAGTTGGATGGGGTTAATTGTGTTTTTGTTTGGTTTACAGCCAGTGAGCCTCTGCCTTGGTGGTTTTTCCATCCTGAACAGTGTATAGACTATAAATGATGTCTTGGTGAGCTATGATTTGGCTCACCTCAGGCACAGAGCTGACAGCATGGACTTGACCAATGAGCGAGCAGTAGGACTGGAACAGTAGGAGAAGCTGGAAATGCAGCTTGTAGAGCTTCTGACAAAGCTCCAATTGCTAGAAGACATGAAAGAAGAAAACCGGTCAGTTTCGTCATTAGCAGAGAACATGCAGACACACATAACACCACCTATACACACGCATGCAAACACAACTAGCGGATTGTCTTGTGCAAAGTAAATTAAGCAGTTTATCAAGAGGTAGTGAAGTGAGGAAACTTGTAAGAGAACTTACTGCAAGAGACTCCATTTGCTAGACAGCGAGAGAGCATGTTAGGGCATCAGAGTAAGGTGAGAGGAAGACAAAGCATCAATCAAACACATGCACAGCCAAGTGTAAACCATGACTATTCAGTTAGCTAACAAGAATTAGTCAACAATGTGTAAAACCCAGCAGCATTTAGTGCTTGGTGGCTGGGGGGTGGGGGGGGAGACTAGATAACACACTGCAAACATGCAAAGAGAGCAGAAATCTCAGTGTGACGAACAGAAATAGAATTGGAGAGCACAGATGCTGAAGAAGTTACCCATATGTTGAGCGTGTTTGCCGGTAAACCGTAGATTACTTGTAAAGTTGCCTGTACCTTCTCCTCTGAGTCTTCAGGCTGGCAGGTAACGACACTGTCACCGGGGCACCTGGGAAATGTGTCCTTACAGTTCCTCAGCCACTGAAGTAACAAAAGAGATGGTGAATATTTAGTTAGTTCATCACACATTTACATGAAAAAGCAAAACAGATGTATAAATAACGTGTAGATGTTAGGTTACCGACACAGCAGCGTCCTCTCTGGTGTTGTAGGTGTCCAGGTACTCCTGCAGCTCCAGCGCACTGAACTTCATTTTTTCAAGGAGACCATATGACATGATCTGGAAAGATCAACAAATGAGTTCAGTGCATTAGACAAATTCAACACAAATCCCATTTCACGCTGTTCACAGACCACCATTTGCTGATCCAACCAGCATGCTGTTGTCACGGTCTAGTCAATCGTGTCTGCAGTACTCACCGTGTCCGCGTCAATGTAGATTGTGGGGCAATCTGAGCATGTGGTCAGCATCTGTGACGACCTGAGGAACTTTGAGCCAATGCCCCTTAAGCCCTCCCCAAGGTAAGTGGCAACATCAGTGGTCAGGAGGCAGAATTTCCCCTGGATGTTCTGGGAAAGAAAGGAAGTTTGTTTGATGAATTGTTGTACATACATGCATGTTAATTCTACTGGACTTGAGAGTTTGCTTGAAGAGAAAAAAAGAGCATCATGGTTACTAACAGGGACAGAAATGTGCATGAATTGATAATTCCAACTAATCCTTCCCGTGATTTACCGTAAAGAGAGATGAGAAGACTTGAAAAGTGTGGACGGCACAGGATCCATCTGAGTCGGTCACAAGCTGGTTGATGTGACAACGCCACGCCTCCTCAGCATCGTCACACACTGTGGGCTGGAAGGCTGCCAAGATGGCGGAGAAAAATGGAGAGGGGGGAGGAGGAAAACCGAGGTCTTCCAAGTCATCTACATCATCACGTAAGCTGTCGCCATGGAAATGGGAAAGATATGGGGGTACAAAGAAAAAAGGTTTTGATACCTTCCCCCCAAAAAGGTTTTCTATCAAAATCAAGTGCCCAGCAACCTCATGGAATTGTAGGAGTTGGCTAATGCGACTGCCTCCCTTTAAGCAGTATTTGGCGAAAAATGATTAATGTTTTTCAAAGCTAGCCTAATGTACGGGTTACAGGGGGCATCGCGAGGGCCAGGATGAATAGAATTCATTTAATAGGAACTATTTAAGAGGATTATTTAATATTAGAGTAAATACCTGGAAAATCAGGACAATAAATGCCAAACACAAACTGCGGCAACAAAGAAAAACAATGTACTGAATCTTACTCGCAGGGATATAACATGTACAGCTTGTAGGGGTTGAGACATACAACCTAATATTACCCACATAGATCGTTTTCATTTAGTGATTTAGTCACTTACATAAGGTTTAAAGTCTATTTTAATGAAGCTTTTTCATTATTTAAAACTGGGGGGGGGGGGGTTGCATATATGCAGATGAAAATTGGATGTCTTTGAAAAGTATTTACATCACCCTTCATTGTGAATAACAGCATGTAACAAATGACCTAATCTGTCCCAATGCTATCTGCACAAGCATTCTGGTTGTGACAGATTAGAGTCAGCGCTTAGGCTGCAGCTTAACCGAGGTTTAGTCCCAATGTCAGTCAATCTGCCGGCTGATAAAAAGTTCCAGTGAAACAATACTCCATATTGTTTCCTGTTCTTTTACTCCTGTCTGTCACATTCACCTGGGCAGACAGTTGGGGTCTAGAAAGTCCAGCGGTGGTTGGCAGTAGTCTGCGTTGAGGCTGTGGTCCAAATTGGGCAGATGATCCAGACGCTGCCCCGGCAACTCCAGGGTGAGACTCTCGCCGCAGTCCGAGCCGTGAGGGAGCTCGTTGGCGCTCAGCGACAGTTCGTCATCCTGGGCCTGAGTGTCTTCATCCTCGCCACACACCGTCCCCTGAGGAGACAAACATGTTATATTTTAAAGGGGATAACACACGCATCTGTATTAATACACTAGTATATATGTTTATGTATTTTAGTCCTCACATGTAGGCTCCCGTGAAAATCGTGGAGTGCTCCCTGTCCCGGTGTGGAAGCATTGAGGGATTGTAGGTCGGCAGATGAAATGTCGTAAGAGGTAGATAGAGAATCAGTGTGATTGGTTTCCTCCGATGGAGAAGGGTTCGTCTGAAACAGGAAGGCAAACAAGGGACGTCTATCATTTTGATCAACTTATTCTGTCAAACCCGGTCATTGCAATAACACACAATGACGTTTTTCAGGCTTCAGTGGATGTTAATGTGGCATTGATCCAACAGTTAAAGCTACGCACAAGCTGAGAGTGAGAGAGGCTCTGGCTGGTTGAAGACTCGTCTTCCTCTGAGGACTCGTCTGAATCGTGGGGGTCCTCGTGACCCAGACTGGGGGTGCTGCCTGAGTGCTGGCTCTCCTCCAACATGTCACCCAGCTCTGTGCTGTCCAGAGAGCGCCGACGCACGCCCCAATTAAAGTTATCGACGGTCTCGCCCTGGATAAAACACACACGCACGTACACATTGGAAGACAAGGGCAGAGGCGATGGGAGCAGTGAGTTTCATGAAAACATGAATAGTTGCCGTCTAAGAGCACCCAGTGACGAGCAAAAGCTGCGAAATGTTATTCATGGCATGAAAAATATGCTGGAAAGGCTGTCTGCATTCAAAATAGCCACAATCTAATTTATCTCCATTATGACAAATAGCAATAAGGTCAGAAATGTAGTTCTGCAACAAAGCTGTGCAAAATGAAGCACAATTATCCCGCAACACCACAGCGCTGATTAAAGCTAATGTAAGTGCTCAGTGTGAGAGACCTTACCTGGAGCTCCTAGGCAGCGAGGGGAAGAGAGAGAGACACAGAGTTAGACATAGAGAGAGACAAGGAGGAGGGACAGAGAAATACATTTCAAATGTATTGATGTTAAAGAAAGACAGACGGATAAAGTGAAACACGCATCAAAGGTAAAAGGGAAAGGAAAGAGACAGGATCTACAGTTAAAATCAAGTGACGTACGTTTAGCACTCATAGGGACTCAAAGTGTGTCTGTGAAATATAAATCTCACCTCTCCGTCCTCCAGCTCCACATCCAGGAAGTCAAAGTCTCGGAAAACCCTGAACTGCTGCTCGCTGGCGGTGTCGTCTAGCGTGTCCTCTCTGGTTCCGCCCTCCTCTGATGACACACCACTCTCCCGTATCTCCATCATGTCCAAGTCGCCACACGATGAGAAGATCACCTAACGAGAAGGAACAAAAAGTTATTTAAAAACAACTTCCTTATGAAATAAATAAATATCTGGAAGGATATATTCATATATTCTATAAGGAAGGAAGAATTATTAACCTTACTAGGATGAATAATTCCAAAAGATATACAGAGAACACAATTTCCTCTAAAGCAAAAGACACGTCCGCCCTTTTGTAGATGTTTGTACACTGTAAACAAGTCGACAGTACAGGTTTTGTGAACAAAACATGGGAGGCAGCTTACAGATGGGTTCTTGGTGAGTCCGACTTCTTGTCCACAAAGAGACAAAACATTCACCAGCTTCTCTCTGGTTCTTTTCTGTATGAAGGAGACAGACAGAAGGAAATAAATCAAAGAGGGAATAGACATAAACTCTTCTCGTTCTCAGGTTGTTTATTGTTAACTGCCTCAGATGTTGAAATATCACTAAATCAGTTGAGAGAATTTAGCATTTACAGTACATATATACAAAGTCTAGCATGGTTTTGCTTCTATTAAACTAAGGCACGCATGTGCAGAGAAAAACAACAAATAAGATGATGTGAGTCAATATGCATTGCGTATACAGTAACAAGTAGTGGCAATTATTTTTGTAGTTGTATATTACAATTTGAAAATATTAAGCAGCATTGAGATGCCACATCCCAACACAAACAGTTAGAGTTACATAAAGAAATGTACATAAACCGCGACAGAGCTGAAAATGCTGACGTGGCGATACCTTAATGCAAAGTGTCTAAGTCTACCTGAGAGGACTGCGGTCGCCTCCAGCTGACGGGCACCAGGATAGTGTTGGAGTTGGACCCAGAGGAGGTGGAGGAGGTGCTCCGCGTTACAGCCATGGCTCTGGCCTTCCCCTCTCTACCCCCTGAACCCTGAAGCTCGTCGAACCGACGCCCAATCACTGGAGTCTGTAAAGAAAACAGCGAAGGGGGCCCTTATGGTAATGCTTGAGTGGGTTGAATCTCACAAACATATTTGACACGTGGTCCTCTTTTTTTCCTCTGACATTTTTGTAGTTTCTTCACCTCAGAGATGTCAAAGGTGAAGTCCAGTGTTTTCCCAGGCAGAGCCTTGGCTGAACCGTCCCACACCCTGCTGACCTCCAGGTTGGACAGGTCGCCCTGCGAGTGGCCGTACACCGGATGAACTAGGCTGGCAGAGCGCGACACCACCAGCTTCAAGATGTTTAAGGCATCCTTCCAGTGCACCGTCTATGGAACCACAAACACAGTGTAGAGTATAAAGGAGACAGCAGTGCACACTTCATATCACACGATAAAACACAGAAGCAGTGGAAAAAGGATTTGGCTAACACAAAGGACTGTAAGGACCTTGTTACCTGAACAAACTTCTCAATGGTCTTGGTGACATCACCGTTGAACAGTTTTACTTGTACAGCAGTCAAGTCCATGTGGCTGAGCAGGCAGTAAATGATCTGGAGGAGAGACTGTTGCATGCTGGGAAGGCCCTTATCCAGCAGCTGAGAGATGAAGAGAGACATTTAGTGAGTGACAAAGCATGCAACCACTAAATTCATCTTGCTTAGCGGCAACAACAGGCCAACAGGTCAATGTAGATTACTGAAAATGAGCTGTCCTTACTTCACAAACGGCGACAACTTCCACTGAAACAACACACTAAACTTTCTATCCTAAATTGCAATGAGTTGAATACGTGTAGTGTATCCTTGCAGCCACACTGGGAGACATCTAACCATGTAAAAATGAGGTATGCAATGCATATTTATCAGCACTTGCCTCAGCCATATAGGTGACCATGTTGAGTGTGATTTCGGAGAAAGCTTCATGGAGGTATCGGCAAACCACACTGACCCAGGAGAAAGGGTCCCGTGTGTAAGAACGTGTCTTATAGAGCGTCATCACATGGGCCAAATGGGACAGCTTTGTGTTCTTCTCCATTAAACACACCTGAGAGAGGGGAAAGGGAGAGCTTGTACTTATCCTTTCTGTGCATGTTTATTCCTCAGGCCTTTTTTAGACAAACTTGCTTCAACACTTTAATAAAGCCAAAGGAAAGTGATGTAAAAGCAAAGAGTGAAGAATTGCATCGTACCTGTGCGATCCTCTCAGCGCTCTCCTTACAAAACTGAGTTGGATGGCCAAAGTGCTGCACCAGGTGCGGCAGCAGACACAGCACATTCAGAGGGAAACCTGCACGGGGAGAAGAGGTTGAACTTCCAACACCACCCATTTGTTTTTAGCTAATAAAATAATACAGGATGAAGATCACCGTGACCCCCGGTACGTACCTATAGACTGAGAGCTGTCGACAACGGGCACGCGGGAGACTGGCGTGAGCTGGCAGAAGAGCTGTAAGGTGAGGTCAGAGGTGGCCTGGGAGGTAAAACCTTTCAACAAAAGCTGCTGAATCCCAGAGAACCCGCTCCACCTCAGCTGAGCCTGCAGCTTCTCGAGGCGTTCGCGGTTTTCGGCTCTGTCTAAGGGCACCTGGGAAAAGAGTTTTTTTGTTTTAAGTGAAACTGCAAGTTGATTGTATTATTTAGTTTCCTCCTGAAATGCATTCTGACAACCTGATTCCAGTTGGTATTAAGGACAGCACAGCCTTCAGACATGGCTTGCACCCTTCTGCTTCTAGTCTTACCTCTGTCCGAACTTATGCTACTACAATTACACATCTTCCGCTTTAAGATCAGTAAATGTCATCTCACCTTTGACAGCAGCTTGTGGACGAGGCGTAGTGACATCTGATATTCAAACTCAAAGTCTGACTCCATGAGGGCCACCGCCACCCAGAAGACCGTGGCCAGTATTGTTGAGGGATGAGAGACATGGGCAGGATCCGATAGAACGCTGGGATCGATGCGATTGGTTGATGATGTGCAAGACCCGGGGGTCCTTCCCATTCGGGCGAGGCCATGACTGTTGCAGGCCTGTAGATTGAAAGTTAAAGATAACACTGAATTACTAGTCTGCTCCAGCATTAAGGTTGTCACACTAAACAGCAATCTTCCTTTCTTGCCTGTATGCGATCCAGAGTTGCACTGCGGGGAGGATCGCTCAACTGGTGCCCGCACTCGCCAAACTTCTTGGGGACCGAGTAGGAGCGCTGGTGGCGTTGTGACGACAGACCCACAAATCCCGGGCCAGGGAAGTTCAACTGGCCTGTGCTCTTTCTGTTCATAAGTTTTTCACTAGTCACGAAGTCTGGTGAGGATGTCCTGTGAATCAAACACGGTGAAAATGAATGTACCCGAATATGGTTACATATGTTGACTATGGTGTCCTTGTGTCGCAACATAAAGGCTGGCTGAACTTAAATTGTTCACTCATAAAGAGCAGAGGCCTACCTGGTTAGAGCTGCCATAAGGTCACTGTTTTTCAGACACTCTGCTAGATTCACCACCACTGACTCCAGCGTCAACAGCACCTCCATCACATAGCCCTGAAACACACCAGCATGCATTCTCATTTACAGATTAAAGAGGGTGTTAAGTGCTGTCGTGGCGCTCTCATATACCGCCATTAATCTGACAATCCCTCGCTTACCTGCACTTCGTCTCCGTGCTCTCCCACCACCTCAACGAGGCGCGAGACCAGGTCAGAAACAGCGTGGTTGTTGATTGGCTGTTTGAGGGCTCTGAAGATCTGGAAAGAGCGGCCAGCATAGTGACGCGAGGAGCTGCACAGAGCCGTCTGCAAAGCCACATCGCTCAGCTGATGCTCCAGGTGGAAGTCTGTGTAAATAGATGGGTACAAAGACACGTAAAGACACAAACATGCAGGTTTGTTAGTAGATATTTTTGAGAATATTAGCAGACTCTATTTGCTCATTTTGTGCCAATGTGATTTTGCATTAAGTGTAGTGGATTGCCTCATGGCCGAACACAGAAGAGAGCCCTGATTTTTCGGTTATTTAGTGAAAGACATTTTGACATGAACGTGAGCCGTTTCTCACCTGACTTTGACTCCTTAAAGACAGAGACGACGTGGCGTAGGAAGCTGGAGAGCTGCTCCGTGCTCTTGGAGTTGGGGTTCTTTGGCGTGATGTCCTCGTGCACCCACAGTGGCCCAAACGCTCTGAGCAACAACAACACAGTACTCCAGGCACTGTATACCCACCACCAGTAGCACCACATACACGTTACACAAGCACTTATGTATGTGCAGAGTGCACACGGAGTGCACTACAGTGAGACACATATTGCTAAGATGGCTGCTCGAACATTTGTACGGCAAACCTCTAGAATTGCACAAGACGTCACCGTAGCTGTGCGTACCTGGTGGTGAGGAACTCGATGAGTTTGTTCGTCTTCTCGTCGGTTTCATTGGGCGTATCCTCCAGGTCCTCCAGGTCATCGGGTGTTATGAGGGGCAGATTTCCAACACTGCCTGCAATGCTGCCGCCACCAAGACTGGCAGAGGACGAGTTGGAGGTGGAGCTGAGGCCGGAGTCCGCCACCGGAGAAGCCTGCCACTCTCGCAGGAAGTCAGGTACGTCTAAGTGAACACGATGATAGAGGATACAGAGTATGCTATTAATATATTGCCCTGCAGCTTTATCATATTGTTATATACTGCACTGTTTCAGCACATTTATATCGGTTCTCTCATGTGAAAACTCATCAAACAATCAATTCTATACACCAGTAAATATCTCTTAGGTTTAATAAATGTGTTTTCTACTTACGCGACTGCTGGTACTCTGTGTGGTAGCTGGACTTAATGGTGAGGGTCTTGTTGTCACTTATCTCTCTCGTCAGCATCAGAACCGAGGCTATTACCTGGAAACACAAAAAGGAAGATTCTTCGGTGGCTGGTAAAATTAATTTTTGACCGAAAAAAAACTTTCCATTGCCACTTTATGCAACGCTCATTCAGGCTGAAATAGCATCATGACAACAAATGTGAGGATCCCACTCTGACCTGGAAGTTGTTGTTGCAGGAGAGTGCAATGAGGAGGTGGAGAAGGAGACGTTTACTGTGCTCATAGACCTCCGGTCTGTAGTGGTCCAGACCTGCCAATAGAACACACATCCAGTAAGACAACCACATGATTAATATACTATAACAGACAGGTACAGATACATACAAAGTATTCATTATACATGCTGATATTTATCTGCACATCTGTCTCACTGTAAATACAAATTTGAATTCTTAGGAATTCATTATTTCTAAGGATAAAACATACGAAGATAATTGAAATATTGCTAGACACTGTTACTGTGTCCAGATATGTTGGTGTACAGTTTCTTAAAGGGCCAGCTGTATGAGGGCTTGTTGTGCTTCATTGTTTGCTATGACAACATTTCTCCCAACACACTGCCGGTATTAATGCATGAAACATCACAAGATGATTTCTTAGACATCGTCATGCACACAGTCGCACAGATTGGACGATAACTTGAGTGTCACTAAGCTGAATATCCATAATAACAATAGAGCTGACAGGGTAGGTATGCGTCTACATGTCTTAGAGAGAAATGCAGGCCCAGGGGAATGTGTCTGTGATGGTGACTCAAGAGAACGGTCTGTCCTGAAATGTCTGTGATGGATGGAGATAAATCCTCACACTATCACATCATGATCTTGTTGGACGTCACAGAAAATGCCTACACACCTCAAAGTTATTTGAGGTGTTTTCCTTTACCTCCTTCTTTTTTTCCCCCAAGATGAATCACCTAATGGCTGGACTTGTACCAAGAGAAAGATAGATCGTATCTGAGTTATGTGTATGTGTCTTGTGTACGCCTACCCAAGAAGAGGGCATGTAGTAGCAGGGGCAGGTGTAAAGCCCAGTCTTCTCTCACGCTGTGGTCCACCACCATCTCTGTCATGAAGATCACTGCAATGTTGCACCTGAAAACCAACACACACAACAGATCCAGTGAGTGCACAAAATAGCAACAATGCGTGCTCCATCCATGGACTGTTGGGTGGTGTACTGAGGAGTGTGATTATTGTCAGTTAGGCCACATGTAGTCTCATGGAGCAAGAGAAAACTAGTATTGGTTTCACCTCTTAAATGTACTTCAGTCATGAAGAGGATTACAACATCATGCAAGTCTTATTCTAGGAACTGCTTTTGTGTGTATATTGCTGCTGGGATTGGGGCTTCTCTCTAACAATAATTAACATGAGAAACTGCACATAAAGGAACTGTATTTGCCTGAAAGAAAAATCCCTGCACCATTAGTGTAATAAACCAAGCCTGAAACCCCTCTTCAGTAATGACTTTTGAGGTGTCGAGAGAGATGGAGGAGATTGGTTAGTAAATTTCTTCTAATATTCAGAGACAGAGCAGGCGGGCTGGCTGGCTTTCATTCTGTGCTGAGGTTTATCAGACCATCTGTGAGAGTAGGTGTAACTAGTGACAAAATACCTTTCTTTGCTGAGTCGGCTGAAAGTAACATTGCTGTTTTCTGAGTGGATTGTCTGTTGAGTGTGCGTCCATGTTTGTTTGTGTATACCTATGCAGTGGTCCTCTGGGTGTGATGGTTTCCGGGAGGTAGTCAACCAGAGGAGCCCAGCAGCCCCCGTTAATAGGCATGGGTAACGGCTGAGGATGGTTGGTTTCCAGAACACCCAGAATCCAACCAGCATACGGGGGGAGTGGGTCGGCTACAAAAACAGACCAATCACAATATTCAGTTAATTGTAACATACTGTATATCTCATAAACACAAGGCTCTCTCCTCCTTAACTTTTATGATGTCTATTCACAATGCGTTGACCATGGACGCTCAAGCACAAAAACGTTCTCTCACGTGACTGTCAGAGCAGTGACAAACAGGGAATGTGACAGGTCACTTACACAAAGCAGCTCATTCAAAACATGTGGAATTCCAAACATGAGCTAAGTCGCAGACGAGATATTTCCACAACGAAGTGGTTCTTCAGCATGTTTGCACTTTAAGTTACTATGACCCTATACTAATACAATAGCTTATTTTATAACCTAAACATACTCAGTTTTGAAATGTATTCGTTTTATGATGTTTATTATTTAGCTTAAATGTTAGACATTTTGGGAAATATGCTTATTTGCCAGCCAGCAGAGACGACAGGAACATATGGTCCCAGTCAAGATATATTTTGACACGTAACCAAAGGGACGTCTTAATTTTTCAGCAGGAAATCCAGAATGTGTTTCCAAAAAAGCTGAACCTTTTTAAAAAGAAGAGCATATGTACTGAGGAAGCTATTTTCCTCTTTAAGGCCTGATGAAAGACGTGAGAGGTCCGGCTTTTGAAAAATGGCCCCACCCTTGTGCTATGCTGGTTACAGCTCTGCTTGGTCACATGAGTACTACCAGCAGCAGAGTCACGTCTGGACGCCTCCCAACACGGACGCTCGCTAAAGATAGACTGGGCACCGTCAGTGTGTGGTTGAGGTTAAATCTGTGTATCTGTGTCAAAGGGGACAGTGGTGGGTCTTGGTTTGAGTCCAAACAACAGGTTTTATATACAACTACAACATAAACAGCAAACATTTAATGGAGTGAATAAGACACACACACACACAGACACAGACCCACACACACACACACACACACACACGTTTTAGCAGAAGTGGTGAATGTTATGGACTGACAGGAAGATTCCAAGTCCTGAAGCTCTTTCCAAATAACAGACAGCTGTGAGTCCCCTTGGGCTGTGTGTGTGTGTGTGTGTGTGTGTGTGTGTGTGTGTGTGTGTGTGT
>NW_022280095.1:1979848-1993903 GCF_004355925.1 Anarrhichthys ocellatus
TGTGTGTGTGTGTGTGTGTGTGTGTGTGTGTGTGTGTGTGTGTGTGTACACATTATTAAAATAAAGCTGGTTTGTACATTCATTCTCATGAGAACCAAGACAACTTACTCTTTTCATCCTCGTAGGAGCCCCCGGAGCTGTTGCTGTAGCGAGACTCCAGTCTGTTGTGAGCCCTGGCCATGCTGAGGCAAACGCATGACATTAAAAGTTCAAAATACAGAATTAGTCTTATCTCGTGACTGAAAAGTTTGAAAGTCTTTATTTAATTGAACTGCATAACTGCACTCATATGATACCGACATGTTTGGCATATGTGATGTACCCTTGAGAGACCGCTGCATGTATTCAAAATAATGTATTGATACTAACCGCTCTTCACTCTCTCTGACCAGCTTATTCTCATCTGTGTCTGTCACGTTCTCCTGGCCAGCCACCACAGTGTTACTGCTGGACGTGGTGCCTGAAAATAACACATTCCAGAGATACAATCTTCAGAAATACAGTCAATCATCCGTCACATAAAAAAGCTGTCAAGCTCAAACTGAAAGTCGAGGTTGAGATGAGACTATGACGGGACCGTCTCCTCTTACCCGTCTGTGAGGCAGAGCCTTTGTTGCTGGCAGCAAAGCGATAGAATGGAGGGTTGTCACAGTGCAACACCACAGGGTTGACTGGGTCCGTCTGTTGCAGCTCAAACAGGAGCTCCTCCATCGTCTGGATGGTGTTGTTGCGACACAGGTAGATAACCACCTTCTTTATCTAAAACGGATACAAACACACAGTATTTTTATGAGAGTTTTAACAGGGGGCACACCAGTTCAATTTCATGTGGGGCTTTCATTAGCATTGTGTCGGTGGGTACTGACGGCACTTACGAAAGGCAACAGTGTGGTATCACTGCTGACTCCACACAGGCTGATGAGGAACTGCAGGGTGATCCGCAGGTTGTTGCTCCACCTCTCGTTGGACACCAGAGCGTTCCAGGCATTCTCAATCTCTGGGCCAGGAACCTCGTCTCCGTACTGATAATGTGAAGAGAGGAAAAAAATCAAGTTGAAAGGCAGGAGATCTCACTGGAAAAGGAGGAGTAATTTCACAAACAAGCCCAAACATAGCTTCATACCTTAGCAGTCATGAACATGAGGTTATTGAGCACCAGCGATGTCGCCTGTAAGGAGCCCCAGCCGTTGCCTCTCAGACTGGGGGACATGCCCTGCCCTTGACCGCGTGGTTCTTCCTCTGGTGTGCAGGGGCTTGAGGCTGGGGGTAGGAGCCCCGTGTCCACCAGCTCAATGTTACTGAGCCAGGGTAGCAGGTAGGATAACATTATCTGTCTGCCGTTGGAGTGGGTGGTTGAGAAACGCTGGCTCACCTCTGGACGGGCCAAAAAAATGTCAGAGGAAAAAAATGTTAGAAGTGCCTTTTTAGGGAAGCTGAGCGTTCTTTAAATGTGTTCAATAACAGCAGAGAGACATTGGGAGCAAATGTAACAGCTATCTCAGGGAGTATACTGGCCTCTTGGGAGTTTTGAATGTGAGAGTTTAAAAAGATTGTGCTGTTTTGGGGGTATTCTTACCTGGCTTTAAGATTTAATGGGGACACTACATGCAAACATTCAGCGTATCTCACTGGAATGTACACATTCACCCTGAAAACATCTACCTGAGAAAAGAGGCAGAGTGAGCTCGGGGTACATGCTGGCCAGCTGGATGGAGAGTTGAGACAGGTTGACGCTGTACAGCGGAGGCAGAGGACCGTGTGTTCCGTACAAAATATTCCCAGGCTTCTGCTCCACCATTCGCTTCGAGTACGCACACAGCTTAGACTCCAGCACCTGCAGACATATTGTTTATCTTTTACTCTGATAATGCATTGCAGGTTTTGGCTTGATGCTTGTGCTCGTCTTTCCCACCTCTTTAACACCCTTTGTGTATGTGTGTATGTACCTGCATCAGCTGCATTGAGATCTCATATATTTCCCTGCTGGTGTCTGAGGCCTTGAACAACACCAGATTGAGCAGGGTCACAAGATCACATGGGTAATTCCTGGCAAAGTGAGGAGGAAATAGTCATTAGTTGCTGGTTACTAACTCAATGGTTGCAGACTACCTAGCCTCCTATATGGGGGGGCGTAACAGGCAGATTCTAACGAAGGTAACAAACGCATGATTCCCCACCTGTTGCCGCAGACAGTGGCGATGGCCTTGAAGCAACCAGATGCTAGCTGGTAAGACCCAGTGAAGCAGCGGTCCACGGCCCAGTTGAACAGATTGATCTGGTCTGGGTTTAGTTCTAAGAGCAGGATGACCACCTCACACCCCAGACGGTGCACCTACGACAAACACATGTTATTATGTAGAGGTACGAATCCACACAGATCATGTTCATCATACTTCTTAAGGGGTTATGACAAATAATATCCAACAACACATAGAAAGCTCCTGTGCAACAAGTTAAAGGCAACAGTGGACCTACCCGTAGGTCATGGCAGGCCAAGATGTTGTCAAGCCATTTGTAGAGATAGCCGTCAGTAGAGAGACCCACATTGTCAAACACGGGACCGCAACACAGAACTGCTGACATGGCCTAAGAGACAAAAAGTTACATCGAGTTAACGCTAAAGTTTCTGTAAGAAAATGACAGAATAGCTCCTGTAGTGCAGCAGGGTCTGGGACGTTTGGGTATCGGTACCTTGAGAGCGCAGTACTGGTAGCGAGTGATCTGGTGGTTGCGGTCGCTGTACCGATCGAGGGGAGTGAACATAACGCTGAAGGGTCCAGCCCATTGGCTGAAGAGGATGAAGAGATGGTGTCTCAGAGACTGTTGAGGGAAGAGAAAGCGCCTGTGGTGGACTGCAAAGATGTGAGGGTGAGAGAGAGAGAGAGAGAGAGAGACATGGAGGGTCAAAATAGAAGACAAATGAAAATGCTGATAGATTACAAATGTATATTTAAGTCTGACTAGAACGTAGCTTGTCAAAACACTGCGAAAGCCAATATATTACATCATTAAAGAGTAATATAGTGATTTACCAGGAACACACTGGATGAGATTAGCCACCATCCCGCTGAAATGGGCTCTGATATCTTTAAGCACGTCCATCTCCTTCTCATTCTCAGCCTCCAGGAGCATCCGGGTCAGATCCACATACTCAAGGAACAAGGCACCCAGGGCCAGCGAGTCTCGCTCCAGTGCTCCATTAGTGCTGCAGGGGAGGAGAAGATGAGTTTACAGGTGCATCGGCAGGCAAGAAACTACGCTCTAGATAAAAGGTGTGTGCTACCTGTCGCTGATAACGGCTGCATTAGCCAGCAGTTCAAAGATCCTCAGCAGCTGCAGCCTGAGAAGATCCCTCCTCTCTCTGCGCCGCTTGTTCTGAAAGCACAGACAGGTTTTCCATTTACTGCTCAATGTAAGTCAATATATGCGTGTTGTTTTGTGTATATTGGATTCTGAACTTACAGAGACTGAACCTTAGCGTCAGCTTTCATAAATAATTAGACATTATTGACCTATGGAAAGCATCTCTAATAGCTATAAGCATACACTATGTACAAGTACAACATAAAAGACAACTTCTAAACTCTTAGTACATTACATCAGGAGTAGGTTTTCACAATGTTCTGTCTGATATCAATAAAGTTAATCTGATCCTCTCTCCGTGCTGTCGGTGTGTTTCTCTCTCGCTGTGTTTGTGTTTTACCTCGGGCCGACGTTCCAGCGCTTCCTTCATCAGTGGATGGAGTTCTTCCACTAGCTCCCTATAAACAGGACAAAGAGGGCAAAAATCAATTGATTGCTTCATTGCTGAATGAGAGTGATCAAATCATCCTTCCTTGTCGATGGAGGACGGCCTGATTCAAGGAAACAGAATGGTTTGTAACAGATATCCATCTTGTCCTAAACACCACTAATCCTCATACAGCCATGTTAGACAAATTCGTCTGGGGAGACCTTAATCCCTTTGACAACAATGAGCGCCCTTTTGGAAAACATTTTAGATTATAGATAGATGATCTCTTTAAAAATGAAATACCTCCCACACACAATGGAACCGTTGCCCTTTGAAAAAATGCGATACATCTCTGTCCCTCTAAAGACACACTTTTTTCTTTTCTTTTCTGAATGTCAAAGAGGAATGCAGCTCAGTTATGTAGCGAATGTAAGGACATGTGGGATTCAGTAATAGAAGAAAGCAGCGTGAAAGGATTTATGTAAGAGGAAAGGGTCAAATCTAGTACATCATCCATTTTCTGTTGCGATCTGTCTACTGGCATTCCCTCCATTCAGGCTTTGTGTGTTTATTGTTATAAACAGTTTATGATTGTTGAACATCTGAGCATTACATCAGAAATGTGTTTTACAAACTATTTGACATCTTAGAAGGGAAAACAACATCTAGCACTGATGAGAATGATGCATGTGTATCGTCGGTGCACATTTCTGAACGCTCCTGTTGCAGTACCTGAAGACCAGAGCGTTTGTGCATCCGAACCCGAGCACCAGAGACTCGGTGATCTCCAAACTCTCTGCTCTCATCAGCGGGACGAGCTGTTTCAAAAGCCAGGCTACCGAGGGAGTGCCTATCACCTGAGCAATGAAAAGAAATACACAAACGTTCACGATCAGAAAACATTAACAACATAAAACTGATCCAAATCTATCTTTTTAGAGAAGTAATTAGCAGAATGATCTATAATAACAATACACGTTAATTGCAGGGCCTCTTTTCCCTGACTGTCTGAGAAATTCCAAAGCTTTTCAGGACATGGAAATAATTTAAATAATCCCAACATTTCCAGCACAAACACCCACCTTGTTGTCATAGGTGACGCTGCCGTCGGGCGTGGTGGCCGTGATCTCCGGTGTGGAGGCTCTGAGGTGACCGGGGGACATGATGCTGGGCTTAGCCACACCTAGACACAGGATCAGGTAGTTACGCCACAGAGAGATGTAGCTGTCACTGGAGCCGGCCGTGCTGGTCTTCTTAGCATTCACTGGACTGCTGCAGAAAGACAAAAGGAGAAAAGGCAGGTGGTCAGATATTTGAATCTCCCATACACATGGATCATTTGTTGTATGACATATCATTCTATGGTCACAGATTGTTGTTAAAGCAACAGTTAAATGCCTGAAAAGTACAATATAATAATGCGTGTTCTCGTACTTGGGGTCAACCAGTGGCAGCAGCAGCTGTAGCCGTGTGAAGGCGTAGGGCCAGGCGTATCCCAGGGCGGTGGGGCAGTGTTTGGGAAGGTGCTCCTGCCGCAAGAAGATGTGCAGACAGAGCACCCATGGGTCTTTCACACTCTGGGCAAAGATCCAGACATGGCTGGGGCTCTTCACGTCGTAGGAGCTGCTCACCAGTCGCGCCGTCCACTCCACCAGCCACTGGAGGTCAACATGGTGGCTGAGGGGCAAGGTAGACTGAGGGAGGGGAGGGGAGGAGTTTAAGAATGATACACAGCAGCTGAGGAAGTCATTTGGAGGATTGAGATATGAATAACGTATCTGATGTGCTAATGTTACCGATACATGCTTCACATAAACACACGTACCGAGTCAGAGACAGCCACATGAACAAAGCTGTCCATTACAGCTGGGCTCAGCTGGTCCATGACCTCTATCATGGGTTTGTCATCGTCCTGGAGGGAGATTCATAGAATCAGCTATTTATATAACAGCGTCATAGGATGTGAAAAATACATGCGCCGTATATGCTGCATATCTATTGACGGCTACAGAAATTTGCCACCGGCTACGTGACACACGTTGGTAATATCTGTCAAAATGTCAGAGAAGCTTGTGAATTATTCTCCACTGTGTTTGCTTGGTGACGATGTGAGCTTCCTGTACTCACGTCAGCATGTCCCAGAGCTGTGAAGAGGCAGCGTATTTCTCTTAACACTCCGACGGCCAGCTTCCTCGTGCTGATCTGACACGAGCAGAGGAGCAGCAGGGCCAGGCCCTCGACCGCATGGAGCACTGAGCAGTGAGGGCTTCGCTCTGGCAGTCTGGGGCTGGACTGATGGAGAGGGAAGACAAAGAGGGAGAGTAAGTAAATAGTACAAATATTACTGTAAGTCACCTTGTTTGACCAGTTATTAAACCTATCGTTATGGCAGTTGACACTTTACATGGGTCAAATTGACATACTTGAAGAACCCCAACCTGCTTTCAGCTCATCACTGTCATTTCAGTGACGAGCTACGTCATCGGACCAACGTATTTCAACACAAGGAAACTGCACTCAACCTCTCTGAGATTTTGATGACGTGATGGATGAACAAACAACAAAATATGTCTGTAAAGTAGTAGTTTTAAAGTACAAACCTCAACTCCACCTCGCGTCTTCCCCTGGAGCTGCAGCGCTAACCTCCACTGAGTGAGCAGCTGGAGAAGGAGCTTCACTGAGGCATCCTGCAGACCCTGATGGGTGTCTTGAACCTGGAATCGTTAAGAGAGGGACATTTATAGAAGGTTTATATCTGGTGTTTATCAATAAACCAAGTTGAAAACACACGTGTAAAGGAAGTGTAACAGTTGCAAATGCAGGATTAGTATCGTATTGGTGAGGTAGCTGCATGTTTCTGTCAGGTTCAGATATACCTCGCGCAAAAGGAAATGTGTGTAACCAAACAGGACGTCCTCCCTCCAGTCTGAGAAATCGAGTAACAGGCTCTGCAGGGAATTCTGGGAAATAAGACGAAGCTCATCGTCCATGTGCACAGTAAGTCTGAGGGGATAGAGGAGAACACATGAACAGAGTTGAATGAACAAGATGTTGTTGTACGGAACGCCATTGAAAGAAAGAAAAACCATCGGGGTTCCAACACAAATGTATATATTTGTCTCTTAACTCACCGTGAGAGCAGGTCGATGAGCTCAGGTTTGGACATGGCATCAGGAAGGATACGAGGAATGGCAGCCACACATGTCCTGAACAGGTCGATTTTAGGCTTCCTTTCGCCACTGTCAAAGATAGAGGGGGATAGTTAGGTAACTCCAAATACCGGTAGGTCAAAAAAAACAACACTGGACTTTGCAGTTACATACGTGATCATGTCCTCTGGTTCTTTGTTGAGCATCTGGACGCTGGTGAGCATCATACAACGACCCACCTCCTTGTCCAAGTGTCTCAGGATGTTGTCCAGAGCCTTCCGCACCTGGGAGTAGTACAAAGACATGCCTGTGTAGGACAGGAAGAGACAGTGCACGCAGTTAGAGGCTACATTCACAATACACTGTCTTGAATGCCTACGGAAACACACACACACACACCTATAAGTTTGGCTTCCTCTTCAGTAAGTGTCTTGCTGAGGTAAGTCTTCTTCTTCTTCAGAGAGTTTCCAGAGGGCAGAGTGGCGCCTGTGTTGGGCATAGGAGGCTCTCCGTCCTTCTGTTGCAGAGCATCTGCAATCACCAGGAACGCCCGGAGACCGATGTTCATACGCTGGAGCACAGATACAGCACAGCAGAGAGAGTCTGTTTAGCAATAGCAATGGCACATTTGCGCAAAACACACTCACCGCATTGGTGATTGTTAATAATTGTTTATTCCATGTTTACTTCCCTGGACAGGTTGGTTGGAGATTCAGTAGCGTTATGCTAGTTGAGGCTAATGTAGCCTCGAGCCACTAGCCTCAAGCTGAGATGAGGAGATGGCCAAGAGGTCTGCTAAACTCACTTCTATCTAATTCCTCCAGATATATTTAATTTTCAAACTCAAGTGTCAGCACTTTGGGTAATTAATCGGAGATCTCCAAGCTCCCTCTGGAGATCTCCCCAAGACCTCTAAACAGACATAAATGAGTAAAATCGGTTCCCTTTAAACTGCATTGATTCTAATGATTTATTTTGGTTCATAAGACCAGAACCCTGTAATCACATTACAGATGATCAACCCTAAGTGCATCTCTTTGCTACAGCTGCAGCATTTCCTATTCAGTGCTCCAACAGAGTACATGCCGTTCTTTACCTTCCTCGCTGACTGAGGACTACAAATAAAAACTGGAATGCTCATCCTTGTAACGTGGCCCACGGGAAACAGTGTTGATCTGTGTGCGATTGTGTGCACGTGATTGAATGTCTGCGCTTGCTCTCTTTACCTCTGGGTTGAGACTGAAGGCTTTGGCAGGTTTCCCGACACTCAGCAGATCAAATATGATCTCCTTCATGGCGAAGTCCAGTCTCTCCTGAACAGAAGGCAAACAAACTGGTGTTACAAGATTTCAGAGTTATTGTGGTGTGAGGCAGCAAGCCCATCGACTGTTTGTCACCAATAGGACATTTTTACTGTTTATAAAGAGAAATAAAAAATGGAAAAAGAGATGTAAGGACAAGGCAATGCATGGATATAATAAGTTATTTATCCAAACGTGTTCTTTATAATAAATGTCATATATGCCGTTTTAGCTTTTGACCAGTTTCCAGAATGTTTGATTAACCAGTGTTTGTATTTCTTATTGATAGCAGAGAAAGAAGCACAGAATAAATCTTGGACGTTGGCACATTGTTGGCTCCAGACTTAACACAACAAGCGCCACTTCATTTCTCATGGCCTAAAGCAGAGTGTACCAGCTTTGTGTGTGAGAGTATGTGCATGTGCGATACACACCTGTGCAATAAACTGGATAATCTTGACAAAAATATTCAACGGCATGTCTCTGGGCACGACGCTCCGACTACCTTTGGGGAACAGAGTGGAGGTGATGGACGTGAGACGACTGGGGGAGGAAGGAGAGACGAGAGAGACGAGAGAGACGAGAGGCAGACGGAGAGGGAGGGGAAAGTGTTGAGACAAGTTGAATACCTCAGCAAAATCATAACATGTTTAATGATAACACACAACACCATAAAAGTGCCCTGCATTTGCTAAAACATCACAAAGAAGAAGCATAAACAGAGTTTTCTTTGTGCCCTCATTTGTTCATAATAGCTATAACAAGGTATAACAATATAGGTAACAATGACATATCGATGCTAAACACTAACACAGTTTAAAGTTATATCTTACATCTTGTTGATAATAATTATGTCATGACATGTGGCGGTTACCTCTGCGTTCCAGTGTTGCTCTCGCACTTTATTCGGATCATGTAGACCCACAGCAGGCGGTAGAGTGATTCTAGAGCCACGCGGGCCATCTTTGGATCTCTATTCTGCATTCAGACAAAGATTCATCGTGTTTCACCAGGTGCAGCATTTCACGAGACACAAACGTGTTTCACAGGGATTACTCTCAGCCAAACAGACAGGCATTCCTCATGTATTGTACCTTACAAAGGCTCGAGATCACAAACTGATTTCCCAATCGACTCCATTCCGATTCACAAGGTCCCAATTGGATTCAAGAGATTGTCAGCAGACTAATGCTGTAATTGTACAAGGAACCCTTTAACCCAGTGCACTATTAAAAAGAGCGACCGAGAGCAGATGAAGTAAAGAACTTGTAAACCGCTCGCAGTACTACTGTGTGAAACTGGCCAAGGCCGGGTTTAAGTGCAATCCACATGTTTACAGATGATGTCAGACTGATTGGTATAAGAGCACCGCAATGTGCCCAGAGCAGATCAGCTGTTGTTTGCGATCGAAGCAGAGAAGAATTCTGCTGCTTGGTGGTGCCTTCAGCGGAGCAGCTCCCGGCATGTTCTGACTCCACCGAGGTTCGCTTGTTTTCACGAATCCACGTGAAAAGGCAGATATTAAAAATACTCTATATCAGATCATTCAAATGAAGATCAATTTTAATTGTTTTTTAAATAGCCCTATACTTTACATACACATGATTTACTTCATGCACTACATACACTGCTTAGCAGAGCATATATTGTGACGTTCATTGTGATCATAAATCAAAGTGTTAATGAGCCCCCATCAATCACTATGTTCTTAACCTGCAGTGCTTCCCTCAGGGCAATACATACTGATGGTTGATTGTATATGTTGTGCTGGTGCAGCAGTGTGAAGTTCAGTGCTGTGTGCATGTACAGATACTTATTGCACTGGCTGCATTGCTTCTGTGTGTGAATACGACACTCACACACGCACTACTTGTGATCTATACAAATGAAGCCTACTGTGGTAATTCTTGAATTTGCATGGGGCAGACAGCAAAGGCTGACCTTGAGGTTTGAGAGGCAGTTGTTGAGGAAAATGTGCCAGCGGCCGAGGAAGAACTGCTTCTGACTGACACACAGCAGGCAAGTCACCAGAGGATACAGAGCCTGGGGAGGAGAGACAGAGAGAAGACAGATGGGAGACATTTGCATCGGGTACTTCAAATTCAAAGTTCATTCATTGAATGTAAATACAAAATAAAGGACTCAGGCTGTCTGCCTCGCCATTTTTCTACATGCATGCAAATGACTTTGAAACTACTTTTAGATGTTGAAGCAGTTAATGAAGTCAGTCATTAAAAAGGATCATTCATTCTAAACTGAAACCTCATTTCTGAGCTCGTCCTTTGTCATCTAAAAACATTGGGCAATCACATTATTTCAGATTAAGCTTTTCACAATCATGTTCCACTTGTTTCAGGCCTCATGAATCCCGCATTACACTGTTTTGTTTGCTTCTTCAATGATCGATGTCTTCCTCTCTGGAATTAAACACTTATGTATCTATGCATTATATTGCCACAAGGTTTCTTTCTGGCTGTCTGTTTAATTCATTTATGGACAAGTTTATAGAATCCTCAACACAAAGTTCACAGACAGGAATGTGAACTTGGTGTCTAGTCGGTTCAACCAGCTGGTCAACAGATCATTGTTAAACATGAAAGCCTTCAATGACCCGTGTGAGTCCAGGTACACCCTTGTCACAAATGGTTATGGAAATGCTAGGTTTTTAGGAGTGCATCATTTACCTGTCACTCTTTATCTAAGTTGTTATCTGTCCTGCTCGCATTTCAGTCTCTCGCAGGTACTCAGATTGCACCACATGACTGTCATTCCTATCATACCTGCCCATTCTGCTCCGACATGGCAGCCTATTGTTTGTTTGTGCGCACAGGATGCCTGCGCACTGTTCGTTTAGAAAACGTTTGTGTGCAGAGAGGTGTGTCGAGCCTCAAATTCACGGTTATTTGGAGAATCTGACGAAGGAAACACGCATAATGGCCGAGTAAGATGTCTGCAGCCCTGAGGACACGACTCCGTCACAGCAGGAGGGAACCCGAGGTACGTATCGCGAATAGCACATTAGCAGCAAGCATCAATAATGCAACACGTTTGTCATCTTATCTGTCTATCAAAGGCGGGGCAACATTTTTGGAGAAAACTAAAGGGGAACATTGCCTCAGCAAGCATTGCTCAGCTGCACTAGAAAGAAAAAATCACTACCTAATAAAAATTTGGTTTAATACTTTAAAGAATCTTCTACAAATGAGTGTTTGAAACGAGATAGATTAAAGCTGGTTACTGCACTAAAATAATTACTGCATCGCCACCGTATGCCTCCGCCAACCGGTCACATTGCAGTTTACGTCCTTGTCTGTCCAAAAAGTCCTTTTATTATTAGATATCTATGTGAAAGTGTTATAATTATCATATGAATCCTTGAGTTATGGCCAATCAGTACAACAAGATTTTTGTGCCAAATAATTAAAAACAATCCTTCAAGGCGTTCCTGACGTATAGCGTTCACGAGAACGGGACAGACAAGCCGAAAAACATATTGCCTCTGATGTGGAGGCTGTAGAAAAAAGACTTCAAGAACTAATACAATAAGCTAAAGATGAATAGAAATGTATAGGAAGATTTGTGAGGAAGCTTTTTGTTACCAGGAAATAATGTAGTCATCATGTGTTACACCTGCATCAGAGATTATTGCCTGTTCTATAATTTCCTTGACATTATGGTTCAAACTTTGAAGCAGTGAAGAAGGTCCTTTTCATAGCAGTCCTGAAAATGTACAGTTGTTTTACAGCGCGTTTGTTCCTGACAGTTTGCATCTCAATAAGAGAGGTGTACTGCACACTGCACTCCTGTCTCCTTTCCATGGAAAGATAAAAGCCCGCATGTTGAAGAGTTACAGTAAGTGCTTTCACCTAATCGCTGTTAATGGAGAGGAAATGAGGAGAGAGGAGGAGGGATGAAACGGAACAAAAGGAGAAACTTACCAGAGAGTGTTTCTTCCTTGAGGACAGGTCCAGTGTGGTGTCGTACAAACTTTCTACGAAATTCCGTAGACATGGCACGTTCACCTCGTTCTTCACAGTCTGGGAGGAAGACGATGAACTCAAAAGTTAGCTTCGAGAAGTCTTTTTGTCAAACGCCAACACTACTAAGACACTATATATTCAAGCCTAACATTTGTATTATTACTCTCATTACTCTCCTGTGATTATTCTCAAGACATAAACACTATATATTAAGACCAGCAGATATACTGTGAACAGAAAGACAGACGTTTGTATTTAAAAGACCAAAGTACACTGAGGTGCTCTCAGCAGGAAGATGAAATGAACTTACAGCAGCTACAGGTACAAGTATCTCCACAAAGAGTCCGGCTAACGAGTGTTTAATGTCTTTGTCCTTCACTTCCAAGAAATACTGCGCACACTCCTGAGGAGACAAAGAGAGTCAGAGACGGTTATAGAAACAATGTACGTACTTGATAATGCAGTGAATGCAATGTCACTGGTTCTAATCCCTGTATCGCTACGGGTGTGCGGAAATGAGAAACATTCTCACCACTGCAATTACCATCAAAGGGAGAATAAAAAAGGCACATAACCCCTAATTACTCTGGGGGAATCTGTTGATAGTCAGCTCTTTAATAGCATTAAACTGCTTCCGGAGATGAAGAAAAGAGCACATCTGTCCTGTAAAAAAACCTTTTTACAATTTGTTGGAATGTAAAAATCAGGTAAGGGACCAAATGATTTCGGCTCTACCTGCATGAACTGGAAGGAGGCTTCAAAGTCTTCCACCGGGTACATTTTTATGCGGAAGAACTTGAGTCCCATGATGAGGCTGATGGTGGACTGGATGACGTAGGGGCTCTGCTCCTTCTGTCTCAGCTCCTTCAGCTCGGAGATGAACTTCTTCCTCACTGCTGGGAACCTGCCGAGTAAATGGCCACCAGATGTGAACAGTCGCTGTCTTTGGAAGCGTTAGCAAATGTTTTTCATACCCAGGTCTCAGGTGAGTGGTGGCATGGTTAGTGGACGAACTATAACAAAGTGGCAAGTGTGTTTATTTGCTATTATTTACTCCTGTATTCAACGGTTTGTTTTTGCATGTGCAAAAAACGTTGCGTGCGTACGCGTCCAAATAGATTTTGACCAACAGTGCTCTGCAGGCCTATATTTAGAAAGGCAACTGGACGGGTGATGTGGAGGGAATGTGTGTGTGTGCGTGTGTGTGTGTGTGTGTGTGCATGGATTCTTTGGGGCGTCTGCGTTTGTTTTGCGCATGCTTTTGCACGCTTCACAGGGGGCTGCCACAGCAGTTCAGTAAGTGGAACAGTCATCGGCCTCCTGTTTAGTGAGGAGTGTTTAAATAAGATACACATAAACACTGTGATCCATAAACCAAGCTGGGAAAACACACACACACACACACACACACACACACACACACAGCCAAGAATAAAGTATGCGCCAAGATTGATTATGGTCTGAGTCAGTGTGTGCTCAACCTTTTCACAGCCCTGTGTGTACAATAATGTACTACAAACACATAACAAATAAGGAGTGTTAGAAATCATCCAGGAAGCTTAATCAACCACAGTAGTTAGGCTGCATTTGCTAAACCAGATCTCAGTATTGACTTTGATACAGCCGTGACGGTGAAGGTTAGGGGAAGGGAGCGAATTATGTCAATGAGATAGAGGTACGGGGATGTGTGTGTGTGTGTGCATGTGTGTGACAGTAGTGACTGAGCCGCCCTGTGAACCTCCTCCATCACAGTAATAACCTCCTGGAAAATGGGAACAGTGCTCATCTCTCATCACAACATTACAGACAGAGGACCATCATCTGGAGTGTCATTATCCTCAGTTGCCATCAGACACACACACACACACACACACACACACACACACACACAC
>NW_022280095.1:1994003-2011853 GCF_004355925.1 Anarrhichthys ocellatus
CACACACACACACACACACACACACACACACACACACACACACACTTTCTTTCCCTCACTTGTACTCAAGACAGAGGGGCAGCTGAATGGGGTCAAGAGGACAGGCAGCTACTTTAACTACGTTATCACCTGGATCACACATCTGCCTTCACTGTGACACACATTTCATTCAAAGCTGTGGAAATAAGGAAATAAAGCCACATTTAAAAGTGGATTGTAGATATTTAAGTGCAAACTTGTAAGGCCAATTGTAGCATTTTGAATAAGTGTAAATGAATTTACTGTAACACTCTGCATCTTCATTAGCTTTGAGATATTAAATAAACTTCAGATATTACTTATTGTCACTGACTTGGGTATGTGGCAAATTACCTCAACACATTAATGTCGATGCTGTTGATGTACAAACATTTAAATTGCATGCACTCATAAACACATGAGCAGCATGAAGATGAATTTGCACATTACCTGGACTGAGCTACAACTCCCACTACTTCAGCATAGAGGTCAGCCACTATGTGCATGTTGCCTGTGTTGGGTCCCAGATACCTAAGAAGTGAACACAAGACGTGAATATTATAGTATGTAGTGACTGAGATAACAATACACACATTTGCTATACTTGTGAGAGCCGTTGATGTCAACACCGCATGTGAGTATGTTGAAGTTGGTCAGAAAGTGAAGACAGTGTTACGCTGAAAAAGATGTAGTGTTTCTACATGTGATCATTTTTACCCTTCTTTATATTTGAAGTGCTTGAATGTCAGGTTTATGACTTCTTGGATGAGTCCATCCAAAAGAGGATGGAGGGGGATCTGGATTGAGAGAAAAAGTTTGTTATTATTTTGTTAAGATTTCCATCTTTTCACTTGATGAATCTGAACATGAAATTAAAACAATACGTCCAAATAAGATGAGCTATTTCTATGTATTCTGCTCACAGTCTGGGGAACGTTTTGTAGTTGTGTTAATTTAGATACAGTTTAACATGAGTGGGGTGGGAAATACTGGACAACTGATATCAAGTAAGTAAGTGTTAAAGGGAAAATTCGCCACTCATATTTTGGGATGGCTCTTTCACAAAGAAACTTACAGCAGGTTTAGGAAGTTCTGTTTCCCTGCATCCAACTACATCACTGTCACGTCAAACAAAGACGCTGGATGCAGGGAGAACAACAGATGTCAACTCAGCTTTCGCCGTCAATAGAGCACGGAGTGAGGAATTTATTGCTTTAATTGACTACATGTAACATCAACAGTGATTGGACTGTGTGATTGCGATTGGACGTACACAAACATTTTCCCTTTAATCAAGGAAGAGTGTGTTAAATATCCAAAATCATTTCCTGACAAACAGAACTTAATCAGCGCAGCTTCGTTCCCAGTGATTGAAATACTGTACAATAAAACCCATTCATGCCAATAAATACGAGGAGACATGTTGTCTACGGTGTAAATTGAGACTCACCTGCTTCAAAACCTCTATAAGCACGAGAGAAAAGATGAAGTCTATCGCCAGATCTCTCCTCTCCAATAAGTAGTCTTTCTGTTGCTCATCACTGAAACAGACAGAAACAAAGAAACAGTGTTGATCCTCTTCTTGCCTTTGTACTCAACACACACGAGAATCTGCTTTTATTAAAGTTCTGATAATGAATTAATTGAAGGCACCATCTGGTTCAATATGTAGCAGTGTGTACTCGGTGTGTTTGACATTTGGAAACAAGCTTCTGCCGTTCATTAGTGTATTTTTTCCAATGGCAGTATTATTTTAATGTAGACGTTGTTTTTCTGCTGTTTGTGTGGGAGGGGGCTAAATGCAGTTAGTACAGTATTGCTTATTGTCTTAAGTTAAAAAAACTTTACGAGCCAGGACGAATACACTAAATAATTCATAAGAACATATTGAAATAGTCCTGCACATCTGACATGCTGGATTGTTGTGTGTTTTTGTTTTTTGACCGTGCATTTTCTGTTTCTAAATCTACTCCAACTTCTCAGCTAGGTGCAGAGAAGAGTTTTACAAATCGTGTGTGTGGCGTCTGTGTCCTCTCACTTCTTGGACTTGGTGTTGGCCCTGGGTCGATACTCGTGGGACTCGTCTTCCAGGCCGTTCTGCCTCTTGTACCAGTCGAACAGAGTCCTCAGGATAGACGGCAGGCAGTACTCTGCTAGAGAACTCATACTGCTGATCAACTGCACCGAGAGAAGGGGCAGGTGGAGGTGAGCGAGAGAGCGAGCGAGAGAGAGAGAGAGGTTAATCCCAAAATAAAACAAGAAGTGGACGACAGAGGAAAAACGGGTTCGGACGGGTAAAATGTGTCCATGTCAGCTCCACGCACCTGGTCGAACTGTGGGTCCTCTCCTCTCTGCAGAGATTTGTTAAGTGGCTTTTCCTGTGAGACAAGAACAGACAGACATTAATGTAAAAACAGGAAGACATTTTATTATGAAACTTTGCAATCAGAACTAGGGCCGAAGCTATCGATCATTTTAGTAGTTTAGTATTCTACAGATCGACTGTATACTAATCGAGTAATAGGATATGAAATACTTTTGCTTCATTAAAGAGTATTAGTACATACAAAAGATAAAATAAGACATGTCTCTTAAAATGAACTACTAATTAATTCCCATTTTTGAGATTGCTGTCTCTCCAGACTCAACCTGTGTAGTCCGTAAACATCGAAGACACTTGACACCTACAGTATGTTTGTGTTGCATTTTCAGCTAAATGCAAATGTGATCACCGGCTCAGTGCCTAAAACAAGCCCAGGACCGACTTCGCTGCTTAGTATCAAACTAGCTGCTTCGACACTAACCTCGTTATGTTCCTTTCAAGAAACATATCAGGTGTTCAGCACTGAGTGCCGTAAACATACAACAACCCTGAGAGAAAGGGACGAAGCCCTAATTAAACATTTAAACCCAAAGAAGAAGTTTCTGGTACACTTAGTGAGTGGTAATATGAGAGACTCAGAGGTTGGTTTAAAGTACGTCTTACATATTTTGTTACTTCTGCAGGCAAATATGTCAATCCAAGACATCCACATGGCTCTGTTTTGATCAAATCCCACCGCACTCTATGCATGTTCATTTTAAAATTCATCGGGGGCATGATGAGACTAAAATGTATGTGTTCCATTAAGGTGGAGCATATACCTTCCTTAATAAACAAAAATAAATGCACCAGAGGTTACAGGAAATGATAAAAAGCAATGCAATATACGGGAGCATTGTGCACCAGCGGCAGAAGTCAATACGCCTTAATAGCTGACAAATGATCAAGCCTGCAAAGAGGTCGCAGTGAGTGACTAAAACAACTAGTTCCTTCTAAAAAAAGACGAGATATTACTAATCATCAGTCAGGTTTGTTAATATGTAAAACAGTTTGTACTGTGTGATCACGGAAGGAAAAGAGATAAGGCTCAAATATGACCCTGAAGAAAAATAAGTAGAAACAGAAAACACATACAGTATATTGAACATTTGTGACGCCGTCTCTAAATGATGGTTATATTCTATATAAGCCACACTGCTGGGGATCACCTCCTCTGTTATAGAAGTAAATGTCAACATATCACTCTGAATAACACAATCAGATACAGTGTAGCCCTGAATGCTGCTGTAACCTGAGAGAGACGGGATGAGAAAGGACTCACCAGTGGTTCGGCCATGATGATTCGGATCTTGCGTTCGGAGAGCAGGGTGAAGTTGGCAAACAAGCTTTTTAGGACGAACTCGCCCGGCTTACTCTCAGGGTCCACGTTGACGGGCGCCATGACGACAGGACCCTTCCTCTCTCCCGAGGTTCCACTGACTGGTGGGAGGGGGGGCTTCAGTCCCACTGGAGAGGCTGGGGGGGGAGACATTATTATTATTCTTTGTCTTATTTCTATTAGGGGCATATTCATATTTTAAGATTTTGGAACCACAGTTCCCAGAATTTGGAGGTTTGTGGGGATGCAATAAAAAAAAAAGTCAAATATTTTAGCCATCATTTTAGCCTTTGTTTATTTACATTTTTGCAAACTGGCACCGCTAATTATGCCAAATGATGTAATGGCAGTTCCTGTTCCTGCCATGTACCCATGAATGTACAACTATCACTGGAGTACTTTCACACTGAGAAACTAAACACGTGATGAATCTCAGGTTCTCCTTCCATGAGGAGGAGCATCTTTTTTTCAATGATCTCTAAGCAGAAAGTGTGTGTCACACTTAATATAAGAACATGTATATCTGTCCGTTATGACTCTGAGCGGGGCTACAATTTATTTTAGGTAAAAGGGTTTAAAAGAACCATAGTTGCCTCCATGAGCTTTGTGTCACAACCACTTCTGCAGCTCCGACTGCTACAATACAAACTGACACACTGCTGTTATCTTCATCAAAGAACCCCCCCAACACCGTGCAGCTGAGACACGAACCCTCACGCTCATTCTCCAGCCTCTTGTCTCAATAAACCTCATTCTTTGAAAATCTGATCATCATTTATTTTTGTGAAGTCAAAACTCCTCAGTCAGGACTTATTTGTGGTGAGTGCGTGTCCAGGTTTGACAGGCAACACTTTCCAGACACTTCTAAACACACACGCACACACACACACGCTGGGCAGTCCATGTTTTCATTCCTCCCTTCTGATTCCATCGTTAGGGAGGCTGGGAACCATCAATTCTTGCGAGACGTAATGATAAACACACAGAGGGAAAGACGGATATGGAGCGGCTGAAGTCTCTGAGTGAGAGACAGACAGACGGACAGAGAGACATACGGATGGAGAAGGCATTTCCTGTCATGCGTCTCTAGGAATATTGACATGCCCTTAAAATAGAACAAACTCATCGCTGTAAGAAATGGCGTCGGTGACTATGCAGTATAAGCTTGAGCAAGACTTTGTGGAAGTTCTGCATCCACTATGGATTATTATTATTAATCATATGTCATCTAATACAGTATACAAAAAACTAAAAACTCACACAAAGGTTACTTGTACGTAATGAACTTCCCCGAACATGCCGAGAAGTACAAGAGCATTTCCCAGAAGTGGCTAGAGTGTGTGAGTTAACAGTGTCGGCTCTAAACTGACCTTTCATGACCACGTGACCTGACCTCGCTGCAGAGGTGAAATGTAAACACTAATTCCCGGACAGAACAGGGCCCCCCAGGGCCTCATAGACAGTGACCCTGTTTGTGTGAAAGCCGAACACTCGAACGAGGCAAACATGCGTGCGTGCACACGAACACACGTGCCTCCTGCGTGCTTACCAAGGCCCTTGATGAAGCTGATGACACTAGCCCTGCTCCACTTAGTTGGCACTTCCATGGTGCAGACAGCCAGACGGCGAGACAGGGATACAGTGGGTGGACGTGGGTACAAAAGGGGGATGCAGGAGGGATGGGTAGCTGCGTCTACGAGGTGTGAAATACAGCTCCCATGATAGACAAATAAAAGAAATTCCTTGCGTCGTGATTAGCGGCACAGGACGAAGGTTGTCTTTAATATCCAACTATTCCACCATGACAGTAAATACAGACATCGGAACAACGTCTGGCTTTGGCACGAGGAAGGTTTAACCAAAGCTAAACGTGTGAAGCTCCATCCTTCAGAAACTGACAGACGGGTAAAGTGAAAGACGTGAAACTCTCATGACAGCTGTAATTCCACATTCAATCCAAAAGAGACAGGAAGATATGCGGTGTCCGCAGACCGGGAGAGCCATAGCTCGAGACGACTCGACTCCTCAGAGCCGCGAGTGTTGCAATCGCGGAGGGGGAGATGACGCCAACGTGTCTTCTCAGAATAGCAGCAGAGACGACCGCCTCCGTCATGAGTGAACTCTACCGACGGGGATCGAGTAAATATTCCACTGCACGGCTCCAGCAGAGGCCTGGGTCGATCAGAGGCTGCCTATAGGGCCCCCGTGCTTGAGAACTACATGAGCGTACAGACCAGCTATCAGTTTCAACTTCTGCTCCTGCTGCCACTCCGGCCTCCCGTCGCTCCCGCGACATTGGAATCCTTGCATTGGAAAGTTTGTATTGGCAATAAAGTGCTTCCTTCAGAGTGGGCTTTTTGTGGCTCAACCCTTTAGTTGTCAGTAGCAGTTAAGTAAAGTCTGCTCCTTGTGGAGATCTGACCAGAAGAGTTGGGTTAGGAATTTCAACACTGCCCCAAGAGAGAGGCGAGGGGAGGAGGGAGGCGCTATATTTAGACCACTGGAGGTCACTCTTACATACCCACCACTCCCACTGACCCCTACTCACACACACACACACACACACGCACGAGTGCCGCGCACACACACACGCAAAACGCCAACAACATTCACAAAGACACACATGTACGCAACAATTTTTTTCCGATGCAGACGGTGACAAATCAGGAAAACTAGGTAATGTGATTAAACTAGAAAGCAAACGGCACTGATCTAATTCAGTGCATATGAGGTTGACTCTAAACAGAGATAATCCGGTAAGGCTTCTATGTGACATGAATTTAAGACGTGTGTGCGCGTGTGTGTGTGAGCCTTGGGCTTTAGAAGAAATGAGAGCAGGAAGACATAACGTGTCCAATAAAGCTGTCGATACAGCACACCGGTGCACTTCCCCGGGACCCTCGTAGACATTTGTTATGACTCAGCATTTCAAGAGATTAAGCAACAGTAATCTGTCACGTCTAGTCATTACAATTCCACCTTGTTTCAATTACATTTTATATCCTAAAAGGTTTATTTAATCGACCGAGATGCCAAAAAAGAAAGATGAGAAAGAAGCAGATAGACAGCGGAGACGGGGGAGGATGTAGGAGACCGGCAACGATTACGCAATTAATCAATGTACAGGAAATGGATCAGCAACTATTTGGATACTTAAACAAAACATACTTGACAGTAGGGATGTAGGAAAATATGGATGCACATGAATAATAAATATTATGTAGCCTACTTACTGGTAGAGAGACTGCTTCACATCTAGATTTAGGTTAACCTTCGTTCATCACGTCATAAACAAGCATACTGTAGTGATGAATCATGACTAACGTGATGACACACAAACACCACCTGACTCATCAAGAACACAGCTTTTCAAGCTTCAGTCCTCATATAGAGAGTGGAAATCCAGACCCCAGGGCTTTGACCTGGGCTCGTGTGCATCGGAACAAGTCGTCTCGGCTTGTAAAAAGATAAATCACTCTTGTACAGCTTGTACAGCTTGTTGGCAGTGCGATGAGTCATTTAAAAAAAAAAAAAAAAAAAAAAGCACAGACGATTTCCACAAACACACCGAATGCCCCCGACAAGACCCAACAGAACCAAGCCTGTGTGTTGTCAGAGGAGGCTGACAAACACTCATTGCATTTGATTAAAGTATTCTGGCATTTTCACCGCGTTACTGTAGGTCCTTCAGTCGCTTCCTTATGGCAGCTTTAACTACAACAAAGGTAAACAAATAGGCTTGAATTACAAGTGCATTCAAATAAACAATGGGAAAGTATGACATACAGCTGAATTTTTTTTTTTTTTTTAACATTACAGATGTAAACAAACCCTTCAGAGCATCAGAGAATTATAATAAGCTAACAGTTACAATACCAGGTTTCCATTTTGATAATGGGGTGACCCTTTTGTTTACATTTGGATTCAGGGTTGTTCTTTTAACCAGCTAGCTTGTCTCAAGTGTGTGTGTGTGTGTGTGTGTGTGTGTGTGTGTGTGTGTGTGTGTGTTAACATGGCTGATACAGGCATAGACAAGAATATTTCAGCACGGCTGGCATGAGATGGAACAAGTTGAACTTGATGAGGTCAGCTATTTATCTAGCGATTTCTTTTGATAAGTAACTCGTGCTTGAAGCACAAAGTTAACTCGGACTTCTTGGGCCTGTTCTTCTGACTGCGTTCATCATCATGACCTTGGGGCAGACGCACCTCGGCGACTGAATGAGGAAACACACACACCATCTCATCGTGGTTCCTGTGATTAATGTGTTTAATGACATCACATAAATGGCTGAGGAGGGGGGAGGGAGGGTCCATCAACACATCCCCTGCAATCCCTCTGTATTCCTGACACCAACACCACCCCTGCTGACAGTAACCTTCAGCACAGCCCTAAACAGCTTCCCTGCCAACAACACACACACACACACGGAAACATTTGTATGGCGTCTGATGGAGGGGATGCGTATAACCCACAGACCGTTTAGCAAATAGAGCGCATTGAAAGGCATCTATAACTAACAAAAGCAGCGTCCCAGTCAACAAATAAAAATCACAATGGCAGGAAAGCGTGGTGTCAGGAGAAAGAAACATTAAAAAGGTAAACTACAGGCTGCACGGTCACGACTATATTAGAGTGCCAGCAAACAGCTGTGTGTTTTACTCACTATAGCTGAGAGTGGGGAGAGTACAGCATGTCCAGTCGGGGACGATGCTGTTGTTGCCTCAGCGTGACATACAGTAGCTTTACTCTCTGTTTGGTAAACACTGACTGGAGAACTGATTGAGATGACTTGACTTCTCTGACTGTCAACAGCACATGTCAACACGATCTGCGTATTTAGCTTTCAGTGCACAAAGATTGTAAGAAAGTCAGAGACTGACTTCTTCTTTTTGTGGAATAATACGCTGTATAATCCAGATTTACTCCCAACTAAACCCTGGAGCAGTTTTCTCTCGCTCAACCCCCTTGTCTTTCATTATTCCGTTATGTAACATCGCCAGATATTGACAGTGTGGATCATGCTGCATGTTTTTCCGTCTCATGCGAACACAGATTAACAAAAACAAAGTACGCGTAGTCTGTACGCTGCAGGAGCTACGGACTACTAGTCACGCATTTGTTTGGCACGCCAGCATCGACAACATGTGACGTCGGTAGCTGTACTCACTCCCTCCTAAGGACTTGAGTAGAGACTTGATGCTGATGTCAAAGAAGCCCGAATCCTGCTGGCTTGTCGCCATGGCTGCAGAGGCTGTGTCGCCACGGTGACAGACAGCAGAGGGAGGACCGGACGGCAGGATGAGGCGTTGCGGACGGAGCGAGTGAGAGAAAGAGGAGAGAACGACTGGGAGAGAGGGATGCGGGTGGGCAGCCGGCGATGCGGATGTTGCGGCTGTCTGCTGCTGAGTGTGTGTGTGTGTGTGCACGAAACAGAGTGTGAAAGAGAAAGGAAAAAAAACGGCAATCAGCCTCGCCTGCGCTCTGTATTGCTATATTGCTGGCTAACACTCCCCATCCCCTCTCTGTTTTGCTCTCTCAGGACAGTGATACACAGATGTTGGTAGAAGCCAGCAGCCAATCCTCTTAGAGGAAAGACAGAGAGAGAGAGGGAGAGAGAGAGAGAGAGAGAGGGATGCAATAACATACAGTAGATGGTACTGCACAGGGGGGAATGTGGGAAGGAGTGAGGTACAAAGACCAGACAGTGGGAGGAGGGGATGATGGAGTAATATACAGAAATCCAATGTTTCCTGATCACTTTTGTTCTGTTCTGACTCGCAATTACTGTCAACCAATGAGAGCCAAGAGAAGCATTGATAGGCAGTCAGTTCCAGCGAATAGCCAGGATTAACAATAATGGTGTCACTGCCTCCACACGGCACATACAGTACATTCTGACCAAGGGTTGATATGAAGTGCGTGCGGCATGCAAACAGTAGTACTTTTAGTAGATTCCTGAGTGGGGTGGACACTTTTGTCCCATAATGCAAAGCACAATAAATTACCTTTACAATTCAAACATCATCTATCTTTTTCTCTGTGATTTCCTTATTCACTATACGGTGCACAATGAGATATTCTGTAGTTTAAAGGGTAACTTCCACGGGGGTGGAGGGGACTTCTAATATAAAACATCCAGTACCACAGACAGTATCAAAGTGTGTGTGTAAATACTACCACTGTAACATACATGCTCCCATGGGAATGAACAGCTTCCACCTGGGGTCTGTTTTACCAAGTAGCTTCATTTGATGTTTGGGTGAGTCAGATTTATAGATATAGCTTTAACCAGTACATGTGCTTTACACAATCAACAGAGGTAGATGATGGTGTATGACACACTGTAGGGTGGTGCTGCGCGGTAAATTAACTTGCTTGTGCCATTTGCAGTAATTACTATACAATGTTAATGTTTGGCAAGCTGCTCAGCTAAATCCACTGATTGGCATTTAAACGAATGTTTGGCGTTCACTTCAGGTGCAACGATTCATGACACTGGCTGATTTTGCCAATACAGTTTAGCTTTAAGAAATCAGTTTGAAAGGAAACATCTGCTGCTGCACTAGCATATCTCTTATCTTGGCTTGAGAGATTTGTGTTCCTGGGCTTGCTTGATAACTAACATTTTTACTGGTTTACCACCAGCACGCACTTTTAATTTGTTCCTTACTTCCTTAAGTAAGAATGTGGGCCAACACCAACATTTACCAGCACTTTGCTTGCAGCCAGTATTAACCTTCCACTCCACGGCTGTGGTTACATTCTTGACAAATCATTTTAAAGAGGTTAAGCATTGTTTCCTCACATTTAGACAATAGGTGAGTGAAAGTAACTTCTCTCCCTTCACCTTAAACAGTCACACATCCACTTGGCCGTCCTCACAATTCTGCCAAAGCATGAAATGTATATGATGGCCATCGCGGGCAAGGACGCTATGGTTGGGTGACTATGAGTGGAAGAACAAGTGGATAATTAGGGTCATCGTGTAATTCCCGGGATGAAGCGCGGAAGTGCCACAGGACATGTGGACGGGTGAGGGAGGGGGAGACAATGAGAGTGAGGAGGGGAGCAGAAAGTGCATAAGACACGGTATCATGCAAAGCGGTGGCTCGCAGGAGAGCTAGTGAGCACAGGATGGCCTGGTTCACATTAACAGACAATTACAGTCAAATCTCAAAGGAGGAGGAATATAGCAGAAGCACTGCAGGGCTATTCCTGTCTGCAACTTCTGCTTTCTCCATTACAGTCCGGGGTCAATCGGTACCAGCAAATAACAACCTCTGCCTCTGTGTTAACCTGATTACTTTGGATAATTCAGACAAGTTGACTATCACAGAAACGTAAACCCAAAATCTGACTTTCAAAATGTTCTCCTGCAACTGAAAGTTGCCTGTCTTTGAGTTGCCTGCTTGCAGCTGAACTCAAAGATGGTTGCTGAATACTGTTTGACCGAGGCTGTCCGTCCTTTGTTATCTCAAACCGCCGCAACCTCATCTCTTCTTGCTCAAGAGAAAGTATACGGACATGTCAAGGATTACTGTTTGTTGACCATGTTTCTCACATTTCTCATCGGGTTGAAAAGCCACGTCTGCCAGCTGTGGGACCAAGGGAGGTTTTAGTTGTTATGCATGGGCAAACTAAACATGATGACACAGGTAGTTCTTGTGGGAGTGGCGACGAGGCAGAGTAAGAGCAACACTTCTTGCGAGATTAAATAGCAAAGTCAAGAGAAACAGAGCAGAGAAGTGTGTTTGTTAGTGCAACTCATCTTCTCATCTATTCAAACTCAGGACCTAAACAGGGAATAGGGACATATCTGCCAGAGTGACTCACATTTATTCAGCTTACAAATCAAAATCAAAGACTTAAATACACACACACCCTTATGGAGGTCCTAGGATTCCTCACATTCTGAGCAGGGGCCTGGGCATGCCAGCTGTTGGAATGTGAGTCTTACACACACACACACACACACACACGGACACATACACACATTCATGCATGCACACAGACAAATGCACAAAACAGAAATTGCATTGCATTCCATTTAACCTTAACTTAAAGGAATTTTAAGCAGTTGCATAGCCAAAAATGTATTTACCAAAGCACACACACACACACACACACACACCCATCTGCCCTTTCTGGATATACACTTGCTGTTATTAGATCTCTTTCTTGTCGTGATTTTTTACTGAGCTACTTTATCCAAATCCTGAAGACCCTAATTCAAATCTATGAACTAGATAAACTTATATTATTGATATGATATGAGCTGGGAGAATGCGACTCTTGAAAATGACACAACGGGGTCAGCTAGAGAGAGGATGTCTCACTGATAGAAGAGAGAAAACAAACACGACAACAGCCAACTTTCATTTTGGCATCAACTTACAAAAGGGATTAACGTTGACAGCCGAAATGACATGCGATGATGACACACACCCGTGGTGTAAGCAGAGCCCAAAACCCAAAAGATAGTCCGTTTACAATCCCATCTGAAAGAGCAAAGCAGCGGATCTGTAGATGTAGATGCTGGAACTAGGGAATGTGAAGCGTCTAAAAGATTATTTTAATAATCAATCAATTATCCAAATAGTTTCAACTACATACATCGCAGTGTGGTCTGTTGAACAAGACAACACTGAACTCTTATGACATGTGCATGTGGGTGTTAACTGGTCCATCACATACACAGCAGATGAGTACTCTCACACACACACACACACACACACACACACACGCACACACACACACAAATAGCCACACAACCACAGAGGGACTGTTTGAGGGTCACAGTTCACACAGTGGTGTCTCCTTGACACAGCTGCGCTGATCAAATAGATACCTTTAGTGAAGAATGTGTGTGTGTGTGTGTGTGCGTCAGCAGTTTTCATGCCAGGCATAACAGTCTCCCCAACATCAAAGCCTCACACATTATTAATATGCACATTATCACAGCACTCACAGTGCTCATTTATTGTTTGTGCAGGTGGTATTTTCTTTCACAGGAACCACCTGACTCCAGACCTCACCTTTCACTGCACACCAACACCAAATCCCACAAAATATATGTTGTCAGATACAAAATGAGCTCCTTTCTTATCTCTCCTTTAGTTTGTTCTAAAGACACTTCTGAACTCTTAAGTCTTTCCTTACTCTTCATTCGATTGTAATGTTGGTGACCTAAGAATAAAAGATTATTCTGTTGATACTGTACCTTTAGTATACTTTAGACAATGGCATCATCTAAGTTAAAATATGAAACAAAAGTACTGAGAGTGTGTGTGGCCTCCTTATGATTTCCCTTTCCAGGAATAGACAGAAACTACTAGACTACTTAAGGTTTTGGCATTCTCCCACATGGTGGTTGGACATGAAGCTTCCAGAAGGTAACATGAGAGAGAGTGAGTGGGTTGGGAAAAACAAAATACTAGTGCTTTGATGTGAGGCCAGAAGCACATCGGCGTGTCTTCCCCCCACACTCTATATAATAAGGATTAGTGGAGTCATTTTGTGCGTTTTTTCTCAAAACAGAGAAGGTATCACTTTTCACAGGGTCTACAGAAACCACAACAAAGACACTTGTCAAGTCAAGTCCTCACTTCACAGAGTAGAGGAGCCTTGGAGGGACAGAAGGGCTGAACAGGTAGTCAGAGATCTGAGACGTTTACAAATCCCAGGCTGGATACAAACCCAGCCCACATTCCAGTTGGGGGGGGGGGGGGGGGTTGACCAGTATTTCAGCTGGATGTTCAACCAGCCTTTCCACTTCTTTCCAGCATGAGAAAAAAAACCCTCAGGTCATTCCCATTCACTCTGAAAAAAACCCCAAAACAAATGATCGCAAGCTTGTCTCCACCTACCTTGGAAGATCGTGGTCCTCTTTCTGAACTGGATCTTGCTAAACCTCCCGGTGAAGTCACTGGCTTCAAACATGTCCAACGACAGGGAGGCGATGCGCTCCATAACTATCCCATCCTGGCCTTGGCTCTGGTGGTCCAGATCCTGGTCCTGACCGTGGCTCAGAGAGTGGCCATTGCAGCGGTCTGAGGCGCTGCTTTGGGCCCCGAGACTCGCAGTGCTTCCTACATCTTCTAGAGACATAGTCTCCACCAAACCGCAGGTGCTCCTCCTCCTCCTGGTTGTCTTTTGTGAAAAAACGTGGCCCACCTCAGAGCTCGTGAGGAACCAACACCATGATGCTTCTACAGGAGACTCAGCAGGAAGCAACACAAAGGAACATGGGTTGCCTTGTTCCAGAAAAGCAACAAAAAAAAAGATTTAAACAGACTGTTCAGGCAGTCCTAAAAAAAAATCCCTGTTTTCGTTTTCTTCATCTCCTTTTTGGTATCCAATTTCTTCTCGCGCGAGGATTTCTTGTCTGTAGGACGACTTTCATTCAATCCAGAGCCAGTGAGCTCGTTGCTTTGTTGTTTTCAGATGCACAGCTCTCCTGAGAGTTCAGGTTCTCCCATCCAGAGTTTCTCCCTCTTGCTCAAGATAAAAGAAAAAACACCTCTGCATCTTTCTTTTTGTTCGAGAGGCAATTTTATATTCCGTGAAAGTTCAGCTGTCATCACCGTACGCGCTCTTTTTGCTCTTAACCCGGTCTTTGTTTCTGTGTCTCTCTCACCGAGTCTCTGAGGCTCAGCTGTGAGTCTCCGCTCTCAGGTGATGAAGAAGGGAGGGATCCAATTCCAGCAGCGCACCTTGATTGGGTGGTTTGGGAAGTTTGGGTGGTTCTCTTATCCCCTCTCTCTCACCATCTTTTTTCTACTTTTTTTCTGTCTCTGGGTTTTTTTTTTTTTCCAACCACCTCCCTCCTTTGACAATGAGGAAATGACTTGTTTCTCGCTCACACACACACCTGATTCTCTCTCTCAGTAAAGAAGTATAGAATGGCATGCTGCGTGTGCTCGATTCAAACAGCCAAACACATGGCCTGTGGGTGTGAGTCTCTGCACTCACTGGTCGAGGCTGTTTAGCCAGTTACAGTCAGCTCAATGAGTTAATGGTGTAGGATTACCGAGGGCGGACACTCCCCTTTACAGACGGGGATGGGGGGGGCAAAGCCAAACACAAACAGGAAGAATCCACACAGACAGTGCTTATCTACAAAAAACATCTTACAGGAAGTACAGTGACTGTTTTGGTCTGGCCCTAATTACATGTGGTCCTGTAATGCTGCCAATGTACAACAAAAACAGAGATTTTACAAAAGTCTCCGACATAAAGTTCTCTCCAAAGAGTAAAGAGAGGCCAGTTAACACAGAGTAGATTATAAATCCATCAAAGGTGAATCTACTCTCACAGTTGTCCGTCACACTCCTGTATGTCACGCTCTCTTTCTCTGTCGACAGGCTAGTGAGTATCTCTCAGGAGACGCTCACCCCGAGGTGACTTTCTGCTGTTTACGCCACGATTGTCATGACATCAGCTCCATTAGAGCCTCGCCCGAGAGCTCATGTGTGTAGATTTCAAAAACAACAAATCTTTCAACGTCCTCTTATGAGTAAACATAATGAACAACATGACATGACAGCCAGAAGGATATGTCAGCACAACAGTCTTAATACATCAGTCTTAAGATCTTACTCTTTACTTAATACAAGAGAGTAAATGTTTTTATTTTCACTTTTTTATCTGGCGTAAAAGAAAAATCACCTTCACTCGAGAAGTTCCTGGATGCACATGAAAAAACTTCATATTGATGGCAGATCATTTCACTTCTTCATAAAAAGATACCCTTTTAAGTGAGATGTTTACATTTTTTTCTACAGCAACCATCTGGCACGGAAATAGTTAAAGGTGGCAAACAAGCTGAGGGAGGCACGGTGCCAAAGTCAGTTAGAGAGGCGTGCCATCCCCATGGGGAGCATTAAGACACACACACACACACTCACTCTTACACACATGCAGACACAAACAGGAGATTGCTTTTTGGTTTTTCTTCCTTTCATTAACTGACAACTCCGACCAACCAATGAAAGATAAGACACAGGTTACCCAATCGTCTTCAGGAATGTGTTGGCAAACAAACAGTAGAGCGCTGGGGAGGTGATGACACGAGACGGTGACAACAACAAAATATGCAAACAGTACATTTTAATTACTCTTTTTCTACTACTGAATATGATAAACTACAATATGCTGATGGGAAACGTTACATTTGAGGTATCTTGACAGGTGCCCGTTGCACTCTGGTGTACGGATGATAATGGACTCCTGTTGTTTGCTTGACCTGATTAGTCGGTTGTGTTTATACTCATCAAGGATAACCCCGTCTAGTCTTCCCTTCGCACTCTTGTGCTTTAGTCTCTTGATTGTTTCTATGTGGGTGCGTGAGTGATCTGAGACGCACGAGGTGCATCAATGACAAGATTCAAATATATATCATCAAGTCTAATAAATCATCGAAGATAAATACATTTTTTTATTCACATACCCAAAAATAAATCCCGAGGGTTCATTTTCACGCCACATACGTCACTCATAATCACAGTTATTCCCTTTTGATTATCATAACCTCCTTTAATGAGGGGTTAGTAAGCAGATGTTGCACATAAATCAGCACGAACTTGAATTATGAGCCAAGCATCGCCTTCTACCAGCTATGCAGACATGCTTTTGGGTGACTGGGAGAACACCCAAACACACACACACACACACACACAAACCACGGGCTGAAAATCTGGATAAACAGCAACAGTATGTTAATAACTATGACTTCTCTGCTGCCTCAGCGCCCCATTCAGTCATGCACGTCTTTCTTTGTCTAAACCCCAACTTTTCCTCCCGTCACTTCAGTCACTCTTTGATCACTTTTGATGGTTTCTTGCTTTTTGTCTTTGGAGCCGGAACTCGGAAAAGGTTGACGAAGACTTAGTGGTGCCAACCAGACAGAAATATAAAACTACAACCTCTCCCCCGCAGAAATGGTTGAAGTCAAAAGGAGGCTACAAGGAATGTACCATTGATTTACTTGTTATTGTTATACTCTGTCCAAGATGCTATTAGCAGACACCACACACCTTTGTTTGGCTGTGTCTTGTTATTTTGTCACTCGGAAGTAACCTCACCCCGTGAGCCACCTCTTCTCTGATTATCATCCCTCCACTTATCATTTAAATTGCTCCCTCCGAGACCTGTGCTACAATGGGAAACCTTTCATTTCTCCCGTCACTCAAACATGTTAGCAGTTGCCCAGATCGTCCCGGACGCTCAGCCAACCCGGTCTAACAGGAGAACTGAGCGCACAAACAAGTGCACTTCAGTTCAACGTTATTGTTCTACTGACAGCTGCAGCCTGAGATTTATTCTGAGTAAACATGATTTTATTACACATGTTGAGTCAACACCAGCACAGATAAATACATGAAGACTCTTTTAATGAGACGTATTGACGGCATGTAAGTCACAGTGTTTTAACTTTATCTTTACTTTAACGTCTCTTTGCACTGATTTATTTTAAACTAAAATGAACTCAACATATTTTGGGTCTTTCACACGTATAATCTAATAGAATGGAATGTATGTAGTTTAAATAATTGCAACACAAATACTATCATACGTTGTAGAAATAGTACAACTGCTACACCTATGATTACTGCCGCTGCTGATCCAACCGATCACAGTCGACATCAAGCCTCCTCACCGGCTCTACAATGGTGCCCTCTTCAGCCGTTAGAGAAATACTGATTCTGCTTACGCAACTGGTCACAATGCGGATTCAGGTCAGTCTTGAAGACGCCTTCAGAGACACTGTGTTTGTTTGTTTTTAGACTCGACTGTTCCTTTGTAGGGGAAATCATCTTGGGGAGAGAAACGGCATCTCAGAGGATATAAAAGAGACAAGATACATAAAAATGTCAGGTTCAATTTTGTTAATGTTTGTCTAGACTCTAGACTGAAGGACCCGAGTTTGAAAACTCAACGAGAGATTAAAAACCCGTCAATGGTTGTAGGACATGCACTCCCACATTTAATAATTCAGGCACAAATATTAGCCAGAGATAAAGTAAATAAAGTATGCCCCTCAGTCTTACATATACATACATACATACATACATATATACACATATATATATATACACATATATATATATATATATATATATATACACA
>NW_022280095.1:2012253-2014338 GCF_004355925.1 Anarrhichthys ocellatus
CACACACACACACACACACACACACACACACACACACAGTATATTGAGCTGCGTTAAGCAGATCTCTTGGGTCTCTAATGTGCAGACTAATGCATCTGCAAACAGCCTCAGAGCTATATCACATCTAACAGCAGTTAAACAACATTCCCTGACTAATTATCAGACGTCCTGAAATCAAATCCTATAAATCAAACACACCAAAACACACAAGTGAGATTAATTAATTCCCAACCAAACGTCGCGATAGTTACATCAACACACACGGCTCAGCCAGGCTTATCTGATTATTTGAAATATAAGAGATATTCTGTTTGCAATATTCAGGAGATGAGCTCGACCACCAAAACAATCAAATCTCTTCCGTGTGACGGTGAGGAGCTCGAGTGTGTACCGAATCTGTCTGTCTGTGTGTGTGTGTGTGTGTGTGTGTGTGTGTGTGTGAGAGTGTGTGTGTGAGAGTGTGTGTACTTGTGTATGTGTCTCAGCAACATCAGTACAGTGATCGAAGTGATCAGTGGCCTGCACACATGACTGAGCAACAGAGCTAGAACAGTGCACTGTGGGTAAAAACATTGACCATGAGCTTGAACACACATACCTAACCATTTAACCACAGCGTCACTGCCTTGAGCCCAAGATGTTTGTCACTATGTCAAACTCCCTCTCTCTCTCTTCCTCCCGTTTCTCGTCACTCTCGACTGTCAAGTAAGCACAAAAGAAAATGCCAAACATTTAAAACATAATAAATAGACTCTCGTAGGTATTGTGGTCCTGTCATCATGATTAGATGGTTGGTTTGTAGTCGTTCCTTGTGGGCGCACCATAGAGAATAGAAGACTGGCACAGCTGCAACCACACTGAAACTATAAGGTCTTCCTCGCTGTTCCTGAAAAAATGGCATTTTAAAGGTTTTGACACACCAACATGCAACGTGTTGATTAATCCAGTTTATTACACTGAACTGCATGGAAATGAAAAGAGAGACCAAAGTCACATTTTAAACTACTATTTTTTCGATTAGTTTCTTATCACATTTCTTTTATCCTTCCATGATGGTATTGAAAAACAATAAATTGATACCTGCTAGTGGTGTGGTATATATTGCACTAGCACTGGCTACCGAATGAACCCCCCAGCGCACCATAACACACCTCCACATGCTGCCCAACATCCATGTGATTAGAAAAGATTACTACATCTAAGTCAGTAGGAAATCCTCACATTCTTTAAAATGCTTTAGCATCAAGCAGCTCCACTGAATTCTTGCTTTATACCTTAAAAACAACCAATTACAACCTTATGCTAATACTTCAGGGCAGTACAATGGTCTAGTGTAGAGGAGAGAACTGCTAAGCTATAGGTTTTTGTAAATTGAGAACAGATATGGGAGTGAGGGGAAGCACTGTGACACACATGACATGCTGTCTGTCTGTCTGTCTTACTCAGTCCAGACACAGAACAATGGAGATAACTGGGTCGCCGTTTGCCGACTGGCTGTGCCAAACAGCTGGAGAGATGGAGAGGGAGGTGATTGAGTTATAGGAGGGGAGGGGGGGTGAATAATGAGGAGGAATTGGCTTAAAATAGGAGCATGAATGGATCCGGCTGCAGGAGGAGATCTAGGCAAAGGGAAGAGGTACAATCATCCTGATAGCTACTAATTAACTTCTCAGGAAACTCACTGAAGCATGTGGCTTTCCAGCGTCAACCCAATCATAAAAAAAATATACATATAAATCAATATGATTCAGTTTTGCGAGATTGTGCAGTCCACAATGGTGCCTGCTGCATATGAGTGCGTGTAAATAATACATGCTGTAACACTGGCTTTCTCTCACTAAATATTCACCCTGACTCCTGAGCATCTCAGCTGCTGAATAATAAAGTGCCACAGCTACTCAGGCGGGATGATGGATCATAACCCATTTTAAGTTTCACAATGTGAAGGATGTGTGTTAATCCACCAGCTAATCATCTCCACAATGAGGGAAAAACACCACACCAGTGAGTGGTCCAAAGGCTCAGACATGTAGGTTATGTTACCCCACGAGATGGTATGTGTGTGTATGTGTATGTGTGTATATA
>NW_022280095.1:2014438-2039835 GCF_004355925.1 Anarrhichthys ocellatus
ATATATATATAGTGTTTAAGCCCCCCAGACTGTATTCGTTATAGCAACTAGCAATGGTGACCTGGTTGGTTGTAAGCTAACTAGCTGGCAGCTAATGTTAGCTTTATCTTCAACCGCCATCACGACGTGTGTATTTACAACCACACCGTCTCTGTCAACATGAAGACTGTTGCTGCCTCACAAAGCGACGCGGTGTTTGTTCGTTGTGTGAGTGCGACCAAGGGAAACGTGGAGCGCGTGTAGGATAAGTCACGTTTTAGTTTAAATTGTAATAGGTGTCGACAGCTATAACCAGCTATGCTAACTCGATGACGTTAGCCAACGAGCTAGTTCAAGCCCCTGTGGTAGTTAATATCGATGTTTTATCCAGACATTGTCTTTGTAGTCAACACAGCACCATTAAACACTATCAGACACAGCTCTAATGCGACATTAAACTCAACCGTACCTTTCTCTGCGTCGACCTCGGCGACTACAGGATCATATCCTTGGCCCTGGCTCTTTGTTTATGTGATTTATTAGTGACCTGTTTTCATCAATCCGTCTCGTCTCTCTCTCCTCCGGGAGCCGTCCGTGCCGCCCCGGCTGACAGCGCTTATTGCGAGGGATGACAAGGGCCCCGCCCCTAGCAACCAATTGGATGCCGAGGTTCTGGAGACTGACGTTTCCTATTGGCCAGGCGTCGGTGTCCGTCAACGGTGTCGCTAAGGGGCGCAACATGGTCCAAGGGCAGGACACCTGCCACGGAAGGATGCTGAGCGCGGCAGGTCAAACCAAGGGATGAGGGGGCTGTAGAAAGAGGAAAAGGATGTAGGTTGTAGCATGATACACAGGCAGCTTCACAAGCACATGTAGAAAGGAAATAGTCAGCTTCTCTTTGAGAATGCATTTGTGCTCATCTCTTTGTTTTAAATAGCAATAAAGAGGCTTAGTCACACATCTAAATAAGAACTTTATTTCATAAGGTGAGCACTCTTGTTTTTTTAAATTTAACTCCCACATAATTTTCATAATGTAAATCTAATCTATATAATGTTTCAAAAGTATTCAAATGTATCAAACCAATTAGTTACTGATGTTCCATGATACTTCAGTCATCTATTTAGCAATGTAAACTTACAATTTGCTCATATTCTTAGCCAACTATAACTCTGAGGTTTTGGTATAGCTCGTGGGAAATGTAGTGTTGAGTGACATTAAAATAATGAGTTTTATCTGGAGTGAAATGACAGTTAACTTATTTCTGTCCTCAACAGATTTGACATTTAGTTTGGAATATGAATAGAAAATTCTGCTGTCATGTTTAAGCTTTGCAGATGAAAATGACAGGGAAGTGGGTCAGTGCTTCAGCTCTCTATTGGCTGCATTTATGGAGCTTTATAATTTTAGAACAGAACTGCTAGCTCAGCACATCTTATTTCGAACATTGTGTGTGTGCATGCATGGTGTTTCATTTGTCAGCTTGTTCCATTTTCACGGTGTTCCTTTTAGGCGACATGTAGCATTAATGAATAGCTTATTGCTCACACAAAGGGGCTTTTAATGTTTTAATGTACTTCAAGTTTTTATTTTTTTATTAATCCAGTCAAAAGGCGATCTCTGTGTGGAATCCAATAAACAAGAAATCACCAACCTGACTCCAACAGACACAATACATAAAATGACAAGATAATCTCCTGTACCAAATATTATACAACAAATATAAACCTGCACAGCATAATATGATAGTCCTCATTTCATGAGAGTGGGTTCCACTGCTTGGCATATAGAAATATGTACACCTGTATAACATTCCTCGTCTTGTTCCTCTTTCACCATCATCTGGTTGTTGATTTTCATTTACTCAAAGCAACTGTAAAAAGGCAGCACAAATAAAAGTATATTGCACAGTTTATCAGTATAAAAAGTATAAATAGAGACATGAACTTAAGTCCAGGTGACGTCTCACAAGCCCATGACAACAAATCTGAATTGAGCAAAGTTCTCATGTATGGATTAGTGAGTTACGTAGCATGCTCTAACCGACCATTTTAATCCAGTTCAGGTCAGTCATGCAATCGGGGGGCTGAACAATAAAAGTATGATTTAATGGTATCAGGATGCTGCAGCATATTGGTTCAGGTTTACAATTATTCAAAGCACATAGTGTACTGTATTTTATTTTTCTTTGTATTTGTATTCTATTGTGCTACGGAGCCCCCATGAGTTGTGTCCTTAATACGGTTAAAATTGAATTGTACATGCAGATGGATTGCACAAAATGTCACAAAAACAAAATATCACATAACACTCATTACATCAGAAACACATAAAAAAATATGGCAAAAATGGGCATCAGTTTACATTCAGTGGGGAGGCAGGAAGCTGCTGCTACACATAACTGATGCACGACATTCACTGATTGTCGATGGTTGAGTCTCTCTCGCTCATGTTTCTCTCCCATTGCCCTTTTTCTCTCATATTTTTTACGTGCCTTGTACATGTAATTATAATCCTGCCTTAATTCAATAAAATTCACATTGGCAAATACATTTTGACATAATTCAAATGCAGAATTCCAGTTTACATTGTCATTGTCAAAACACTCATGAAGGGTAAAATTATTTTAAATGTCTTTGTTATTAGTAATATCAAGATTTGCGATTCAAATGATAATTTAATGTGCTATTGAACATTTAATTTGCAGATTTGTTTCATGAATTAAATATAATTTGTGGAATATATTTAACAATTTCGCATGCAATACTGTATAATCATGGAAGCTAATAAAGTTGGCAATAAAGCCAACAATTGATGGCGCAAGAGACATTAACAGAGAGAAATACGAAAACAACAAAAGACAGAGAGAGGAAGCAGAGAGCATAATAAATGTCATTGAGTATTTGGACAGCATACCTTTAATTATCTTACTAATTTTAATCTTAATTGTTTCATAGAACATATTAAAATGCCATGTGCTTTTAAAATGTGAGCTGGATTTCGGCATTTGAATTTCAAACATGTACTAGTTTTTGTGGACATTAATTGAAAATAAATACAACCGCTGATTTGCAATTTTATTTGTATTATGACAGCATTATAGTTCCATAAACCATGTTTGAGTTTATGCAGTCCCAGACTCTTTCCTTGTTTTTTCGTTTGGACTGAAACCATTTGTCGTTGAACCTATTCCTCAGCTCAGCGTCTGATGAGTGTTACATCTGTGACTCACTGAGCTTTAATCTGTAAGTCACTCCGTAGAAGACGGAGTCTGTGAGATAAGAGAGATATTTGGCTGCGTGTCACTTTACTTGCTTGATTTAAGACATTTTAAGTCCATCATGATGGTCCTCAGGGTGGGAGTGAGATGTACAGTATCTGCTGCTATTTATCCTCTCATCCATCTTCTTAGTTATTCCTATCGTCGCTGAACCCCAAAGTGCTGTTACAGCATGTATAAAGTGTATTTTTTAACAAATGCGGAGCACGTCAGAGCATGTGATTGTTAATCTTGTTCCGCCAGTTTCATTAAAGCAGTGCTACTTCCCTGTAGGAGTGTAAAGATAAAACCAGCAAGAGGCCCCTTAACCAACAAGTTTACAAAGCGGCAGGAAAGTCCCTGCCTGGCCTCAGGCGTTGCGAGGATCTGCGCCGGTCAGTGACAACTGCTGAAGATAGGCTGGTGGCTGGTAACAAGGAGGCCGCGGCGTCTCCATGAAGATCGTCGAGGAGGTGAGGCTTTTGCGGTCTTTTTTCGAGATGTGTCTTCTCTGCCAACGACAGAGTAAGACTTCCACCTGCTCTCTGAAGAAGCTGGTGGTCAAGGTGTACAGGATGGGGTTCAAGGCGCTGTTGATGGGAAGGATGAAGATGACTATCCAGCTAGAGATGGTGCCTAAAGGAAAACAGGAGCAAAGTCGTCCACATTTTAAAGCAGTAAGTGCCTGTGGATGTTTTTTACGAGGCTATTCCATAAGTAAAGGGTTCAAACACTAGTCACTGATGTGTGGCAGCTGTTAAAGTAATGCAACTCAGAATCATTTCTTACCAGGTATCTCCACCTCCAATAGTGAGAGGATTTTCACCAAAAATATGGGAATCCAGCAGAGGGCATCAGAGAACACTATGAAGAAAAATCTGTTGGCCACAGCCACATCTGTGTGCAGTCTGCTCCTCATGTCTGTGGCATTGATGCCAGTTTTATAGATGGAGTAGAACATGCTGGAGTAGGAGAGGGCAATCACCAGGAATGCCACCAGGTTTAGACCTAAAGAAATGCACATGCTATTCACACACAGAAATGCAGTGGGGGATATTCACATCCTTTACTTCAGTAAAAGTATCAATATATTAATGTAAAAGTCATTAAAAGTAAACGTACTGCATTCAAAATCCTGCTTAGCTAAAAGCACAAATATTATTATAAAAATAATATACTTAATAAGTACTCATTCTGCACAAACAAAGCCCCTTCCACTGATGGATTAGGATACATTACATTATTAAATTGTGAAATACTGATGCATCAATGATTGCGCAACATTTGAATGTTGTAGCTGGTCGAGGACGAGCCAGTTTTGATGACATCATGACAGTTAGATAGTTTAGTCCTATGGTTCCCGACCTAAAGGTCTCAGAGGTTGTGAGATTATTTTATGTTTCAGGGAAAGAAAAACAAACATCTGCTTCACATATTTGTATTGGTTTTTGGCCAATTTTTCTAATCTTAGCTAATTTTGTGACATAAATTGTAAATTGGATAATTGTACTCCTTTTGGGCCTCAACCAATTGTATAAATGAAACCATCTGAGAAATGTCCAGGATGTATTACGAGAACTGGACACAGCGTCGGAGGCAACTCCCTGTTCATTCCTGGGAAAAGTGCTTATTGAAGCAAAAAATGTTCAACTTCCAAGTATATAATTCAGAGGAACCTTCTGTAGTATGGGGCCCCAAGGAAGCGCACAAGCATTTCCTAAAGCCCCGCTTCGCATCGGTCTAGCCCGTAGCCTCGTTCTCAGGCTCATTCACATGAACGGAGGAAGGAAAATAACTCTGGATTTGGCTATTAGTGGGTTTTACAATTTGTAGGGCCTAATGATATATGATCTGCTCATAATGGGACGTTTACCGAAAAATTATTTTACGCTGAGGTACAGAAGCCTCTTGATCAGTGCAAGTCTATGGGGAAAAGTGTTTTTGTATAAAACTGAAATACTGAAGCAAACTATGGCACCTCATGAATTAATTCACATGATTCATATTTAACAACCCAGTGATGGAAATGCTGGCACCCTTTCGGAGAGAAATGTTTCCCGAAATTCATTTAACACTGTTGCCAGACTTCCGCTGGTCCTCAGTGAGAACATTGAGTAATAAGAGTCCAGACTAATCATGCATTGCTGTGCTGGTGTTTGCTGTTCCCTGTTCTGTTAGTTGGTTGGTACTCAGCGACATTCTCTTAAATTGCTCTTATGTGTTCTCTATATTTTCCTTTTACAGAAAATATGAGCAATGTCAAAGATGAAAAAAATAAAGATGCGTCATATTCAGCCATGCATCCTTACAAAATGATAACAATATAGTTTTAGTTTCCATGTCTCCATGATGAGGAAAAGAATGGCTTATTTGATTTGAAGCTCAGTATTTTGTCCCAGTGTTTAGTGCATTTGATCACTCGACATTGTTTTTTTTCATCTTTGGGGCAAGAACGTTTCATTAGTTTTATTGGTTTGACAAAATTAAGACTACCGTTTAGTGCCAAACACCCTACCAATAATTTAATTCATTGCTAAAATCAGCATTCACTGTGTAATGAGTTTACATAAGAAAAATAAAGAGAAAATATATTTTTTTTCCTTCAATTTACCCAGAAATATCCCTGTTGAATATCCTTTGGCGGTAGGTTTTTCTTGCCTGTCAGAGTGCAGGGGAAAGCAGACCCCATTACGTCCATAGTAGTTTCCAAACACATCCTCATTCATCAGGGGCACAGCAGCAATAATGAAGCCCAGTAGCCAGATAGAGGCCAGCACCACCTTGCAGCGGGACGACAAACATGCTGTTAGGATTTCACTTCAAAGACCACGATTAAAAAGGATTTCAGCTAATTTCAGTCAGACTTACATCAAGGACAAAAGAGCATTACTAGCAAATGGTTATAGTCACATTAGGCTGAAAATGCTCTGCTCTCAAAGAATCCCCCAAAACAAACACACATGATACTGATCTCATAAAGAGGAGGCTGGGGTGGTGGAGCTGCAGCAGCAAAAGGCTTTAGCACAAGTATATCAGCAGAGTAAGGGTGAGTGTGTTTAAATGGCAACGCTGTGTTTCTAGTCAGCCGCTGGCTACACAGCTTTGAGTGAGGCAGTGGTTGAGGAGCATCAATGAAAAAGCTATATTAATATTCTGTTGTCTTTATGTGGCTATTATGTTTTTCAACACAACATTTGAAGAAGTTAAGCTGAACTTCGGTGAACCTAGAAGTACTCTAGAAGTACTTGTTTCCTCCCTGAACAGGTAAAAGTGTCAAAAAGTAACAGTTGATGAGAATCTTCTTTAATCTTTTAAGAATTCCCTAAAGTCTCAAATTAAAGCTGCCGTTGCGAACCCCCTGTGACCCAAAGCTGAAAGGCTGCAGCTCCTCGCGTTGAACATGCTTTCCTGGAGCTCTACTTGGCTGCTCTGCCAATTGATCTGCTCTGCCGTATGATTAGTATATTTCTAAACGTATAGCTACAGCAAAGGCTCCGAAATGTTTCACACTGGCTGAGGACAAAGCAGAATAATAATAATAATAATTTTACTTGTATCGCACTTTTCAAGCTGGGAGCACAAAGTGCTTTCCTTCGACAGCAGATCATTACCCACAAACAATATCAAGAAATAAAAACAGCAACATAAAAGCAAACAATTAAAAGACCGTATAGAATACATTTGCAGATGAATCATCCCAAAGCATATAAAGTAAGACAGGTGAAACCATAAAATAAACTTAAAATAAAGTGTTGCACAACATAGCTATACTTAAAAAGAAATAAATAAAATGAATAGCTCAACACAAAAGCTCAGACTTTAAAAACACACTACACTGTGAAATGTTAAGACACTGAGCAGTCCTTGTTTCAGTATTAGTATTATAAAGTAGCTCACCACAGTTTGAAGTTTGCCCGGGCGCAGGTTGCTGAAGGGGAAGACAATGACCAGGAACTTCTCCAGAGTCAGGTAGGTCAGGAGGAGAACAGACACCTGAGGGAAAACATTCACTTTAAATCTCAAAGGATTTAACTCGTAAACCACCTGCAGTAACATTTGTGATGACCATTTTCCATAGAATACCATAAACTTGTAGACTGACTTGAAGAATGCTTAAAACATGCTTCAGATTAACATTAATTACTTAATTAATAACATAAATCTGCTTTATTGTTGTCACACATGTGTGCTGATGCAGCTTTGAGCAACGGCTTATTGAAAACTCTGTTTGTGCATTCAAGTGCTTTTGTTAAAGCCAATTGAGACTTGAGAGTCAGCTACTGAAAGCAATTTCTTCAATGCAAAATTAACTTTACCCTATAAACAACCTTCATGTTTGTTTACTGACCATGTTCTTTCATTTCCCAACAACTTTACTTGTGAATTCCAATCTGATTTAGCAGTTATGTGTCGTTCACATGATTTATAGTCAATGCGAAACCATTGGCACGGTTCATTAGCCCCTGCTCAGTAGAGTCATGTTTTGACAGTGAGGTAGTCCACTGCTTTCTGTTCACAAATATCTTCAACACTCTGCACAACATCAGAAGTCAGTTAAGGATGCACCGATCCAATCAGATATCAACCACACGGGAACAATCCACATTAAACGGTGCCTTGTTTCGGTGTTTCTTACCAAAACACTGTGTGTCCTTAAAGTCCTTCCACAGAAAAAATGTGCAATCACGTGATCCACATTCCTACTGTTGGTTTCACTAAATCAGATTGTCCCTCGGAAAAACTAATCAGAGTCTACATGCAGTGGCTGGATGCTGATAAAATGCAGTAGCAGCAACAGCAGTGGCTGATATGGGATCAGTGCAAAAGCAGCATCAGCAGAAGAAGACTAAGTAAGTGCAATCGACAGCTTGAAAAGAAAATAGATACTGTATATATATATATATATATATATATGTATATATTTCTTGGATATGTATTGCGGTGAATACATGTCACAGGCAGTGTTGTAGTCAACCAAGTCTCGACCAAGAGTTTATTGAGGCCGAGACTTTCAGGGGTTGAGACCAAGTCAAGACCAAGACCGAGACAAGGCCGACTAAAAATGTGATCGATTCCGAGAATAAATTGAGGCCTCCAAAAAGAGGGCTTGAGCTTGAGTACTTAAACGCTACAGGTTCCCCTTCACACAGCAGATTAGCGTGTGTGTATCCATAACGAGTTACCTCTGAGGAGAGCATGGCCAGGAATCCAATGGTCCGACACTCGACGCTCTCCATCCAGAGCAGGGCGTTACGATTGTACTGCCCGCGGAATTTCACATCAAACACTCCAATGAAGAACAGGTACACACCCATGAGGCAGTCTGCACCTGAACGATAGGAGATGATTACAAAAGTCCATTTACAGAGGTGCTCTGTGTGGGTTTGTTAGAGGAGTCCATCTGTCAGCTGCTGGCACTGCAGACCCAACGTTTCTCACTAAAATACATAATTTCTATGGGGATAACAAGAAAAAACATGTCATGTCCTTTTTTTCAGCAAAGAGAGGGAGAGTCAACCCTCTTAGCCTAGTGAGCCACGGTCGCCCCTAAACTTACCCAAGATATTAAAAATGAAACTGAAATTGACATTACTTATGGTCCTTGTACAGCAGTGGACAGACATGAGCAAGCCTGAAGATATTTGCACTTACTGTAAGATCCTTGTGTGTTTTGTTAGACGTCACCTCCCTCAATCTTTGTTATAAGGTGCGTTACTCCAGGCTTTTTCAAATGTTTATGATGCTGTAGGTGAGATGTGGGTTAGCTGTATGTATAAAACAGCTAACCCACACCTTCCCCTCTGCATTTCATTTTACACTTCTCTATAAAACTAAGAGGATTCGACCGTGGCTCACTAGGCTAAGAGGGTTGTCTGGTAACCGTAAGGTCAACGGTTCGATCGGCTGGGACGTGTCCTGTGTCGAAGTGTCCCTGAGCAAGACATGGGCAGCCCACTGCTCCCTATATACAGGTTTTGTACTCTCAGTCAGTTTTACTTGTATAACCCCCATCACTCTGACTTTGTGACTCTGTGACAATAAATGTCTCTGGATAACAAGACGCAGAAAAAAATGGAAGCCGTAACTATGAAGATCAAGATCACTGCCTTCATCTCAAAGAACCTATTAAGGATAATACTGCCTCACAAAATACTGCCTCACAAAGGCTCCTATTTCGTGGAAATTGTCTTCTCTGAGATTTGATATACGATTTTACAGGATCTTGATTACATGTAGAATTGAATTCAATGTGTTGATTCAGGATGTTCGACAGACATTATTACATACTGAATCTTGCCCCAGAAACAGCTGATTGATTTGCCTTGATTTACTGCACTATGACTAGCTCACTCTGATGCCTGTGTGATGAATCATTTGTGCAGTAGTTTTGACCACTGCTTACAAAGTCAGGCTGTATCCTCAAGTCACCTATTCCCTTTTCCCAGGCTGGATCATTGCAATATTACAGCAATGCCAAGAACTTGCTAGGCAATGTTTTTAATTACATACACACATGTGGATAATCTTGCACCAAGGCTGGATAACAGGACTTTTATTCCCCTATAAACTCCATTAGATCCCTGCTACTCTTTTAGCTATTTCAGGCTGAAGTCGACCTAGTTCATGACTCTAGAACAGCTTTCCCTTAAATATAAGTATTTGCCTCCAGACCTGATTAAGAGTTTGAACTGCGATTATCGCTCCAGGCTACTTAACTCCATCACTTTTTTCTCAAGAACAGATTCACTTTTATTGATTTTTTAAATCCACATCTACTGTTTACTTTTTACCACTGTTAGGATACAGTTTACCTCCACCCTTACATGCACAGCCATATGTTACATTTGTATTTGTATTTCTGTATTTGCACATAGTATACCTGAATGGACAATGGTGTGGTTACTCACAGCAGAGGACCTTGATGCAGGCAGCATGCAGGTTGTTCTCTGCTCGTATCAGAGACCTCATGCCGATGACAAAGAGGTTACCGAAGCAGGTAATGAAGGCCATGACCCAGACAGACACCCGCAGCACCATGTTAGCCAGCAGGTCCTCAAAGGAAGAGATGCCATCTGTGTTAGGCTTACAGGACCTGACATGAGGCGCATAGGAGCAGTACTGGAACGTCTTAAAGTAGCTGGCAGAGAGAAGGCGCGAAGAAAAATAGAAGGTGGCAGCAGAAGAAACGAGTGAGAGAGAGAGAGACAGAGTTAGACAAGCAATGAAACATGAAGGGGGAAAAAAAAGATTACGATTCATCATGTTGGGTTTTTCGGTGGTGACAAAACAATGTAAGGATTGTGATACTGTGTAAGATGGTACGCACATGTAGGAAAGGTTCTTCATAGTCAGGAACATCTTAGTCTGAACATCTGGGATCTCTATCCCTTCCAGCGCCCTACAAAAACACAGAGCATATCTCAGCACTCAACAGAAAGCAGCAAAACGTTTGTGTGTGTGTTTGTTTGTGTGTGGGTGTGTCTGTGTGTGCTCACAGAGACTGAAGATGTGTCAGGTGACTGAAGTGGCTGGGGTGAATCCGGAGAAGGGGATTGTGGGAAATATTTCTGAAACAAGAAACAGCTTGTAATGAAGCCAGTAAAGCCTGCCTGGGTAATATGTAACATGTGGCTGAAAGATCCAGATGTCCTTTGTCAGTATAACAACAGGCAATCCTGCTTCACACTGCAGAATGCATTATGCATTTATGTATTTTTATACATGAAAATACACTATGAAGTTATACCTGTATATTAACCTACAAAGAAAATACCAAGTACTTCCATTCTTTTCACACTTAGAGTACAACAACCTTTATGTTATCTTGTTTGCAATAAGGCATTGCTGCATCTGTTTCTGTGCATTTCATATCCCGTCTCTTCCTCGTGTTTATAGCAATAGAAAACCGCAAGGCTTTTAAGCAGGGTTTGTCTGTGTTTGGTTTGACCCTATGGTCGCTTTAATCTATGTTTTTTTTTTATAAATAAGGTGTGATTAAATGGCCCTTTGCAAGACAACATGAACATGCTATTGTTGTTAGGAATGTGGCTTTAGAGACCACACACTTCTGAAGTGCTGCTGGCATAAACATCACGCCTGCAGACCAAACTGAAACTCAAATCCACATACAACTTATAACGTCAGAATGAGGTTATTAGGTGGTTCAACTGTAGTAGGACAGCACTGAAGGCCCAGGTATAAAATGCACGGCCCGCCACTGCGTTTTACATCATTGCGGACCATTATTAACTGTAGATAAAGCCCAAAAAGCTTTAAGACAAAATCTGCTGTAGTTGAATAATCATTTTAATATGTACACATATCACAACCTTTATCTGAACATTGAATTCTTCTGGAAATGTTTGCCTTGTGAAAAACATATTCTGTAGATCAAAAGAGCAGATTCAGAAAACTTTTAAATAATGTTTCCAAACGTATAAATAACAGTTCACAAAAAAGACGTGAACAGTGAACCGATAAATCACAGCAACCTCCTTCTCGTCCCCCTTCCCCCGTAGCGCGCTGTGTGTCGGCTCGTCTAAATGCTCTCCACGTTGTTTTTATGTAGCGCAGTGTAAAAACGCTGCTGCTGCGCCACAGGGAAGAACGAGTGATGGCAGCTTGTGAGAAGTTCCTGTGCGCAAGAAAAAAAAAGTCACATTACGCCAAAGAGCAAAATGTAGAAATGCGTTCCGGCGAGTACCGGCCCAATTTGAGCACTGAGTACAGCTGTTTCTAATGGAATGAAAATATATTTGTGAAGGTATTCTGGGCATCAGTAGCCTACATTACGTGACTTGCAATTTTGACTTTGGCATCTATAACATTTCTGCACTGCCTGCTGATGTTCCTGAGGGCGTGGTGTGTAATAACATTAATGTTGGCTGCAGGTGTGCCATTTCCCAGGTCCTGGTGAACATGCTGGCTAACTGGTAAGGCTTACACTTGAGCTTTTTCCTGCAGACAACAAGTCAAAAATGTGACGTGATGTCAAACAATTCTATTCATATTAAAATGTAGAATCCTTGGTGTTGACACAAAGTAGAAAGCAGCTAATCAAAGTTGTTTTTGACACATTTCTTGCCCAAAACATGTATAGGAGGTTGACATTTCCATCACAGACAGCCCATTCATCCACGTTGTTGTCCCTAGTAGTGTTTTGAACTACAAGATGCACATCTGCTCTATGTTTGGTATTATTGTTCATGGCTGCTCATACGTTTAACCAGTGATGGAAGGAGCATTCAGAGCCTTAGCCAATTCTAAATGGGCTTTCAAATGTTTTGCTTTTGCTTTTACACCGCAAAAACATCTCTGACAGCAAAGTCCACCACAAGACTAAAACTTTATTTCTTTATTTGTACTTTAATTTCCTGAGTTTCTTCCCATATGGGAGGCATTAACAGTAAGATGAAAACTTGTTCTCTGAATCCAACCTTAAATCTAGAGATCCCCAAAGTGTTTTTACATTTAATATGCCATAATCCCCCTCTATAATCATCACACAATTACGCACACCTCTCCGCGAAGCCAAGCGATCAGGTACTCACAGTTTAAGGAGGGACTTGGAGACGCTCTTAAAGGTGTTTTTTGGCAACTCCCGTATCCTGTTGCTGGACAGATTTCTAGATACAGTGAAAAACAGAAAAATGTTAAAGAAAAAAGAAAATGCTAAATGAGAAACATGCAGATATACTTATACTCATTGTTTACTCATTCATTTCCAAACATTGATTGTGGAAAGTATTGACCAAAGCATAGATAATTCATGTTTACAGGAAATTAAAAAACAATTGAATAACTACAGTAGCAGAGGATCAAATTAATGAATACCAACCAATGGAAATGATTTCAGCATTTCTTTCCAAAACGTTGTTTCGCAAGGATTAATCAAAACATCTCGAGAATAAATCTCAGCAGAACAAAACTCCATGGTTTCCTACACTGATTCATTGAATCTCCATCCATGACCTTATTATAAGACATCACCGTACCCAGTTATAGACCTTTATGTGAATTTCTGCCATTGCTGTAAAATGTATTTTAAGGTGTCTTTTCAATCTAAACCATTTATTGGGTTTGCATTTTATGCAATTCTGATGTTATATTTTTTTTCATGATTGGGTCTTTTGAAAGAAATGTGTACAGCTGATGAAGATCTGCTGATGGGAAATGAATTACATTTGAGGAAAAAAAAAAAGAAATCTATCAGCCATAAGAAACTCACCAGAGCATTCAAAGGGTCTCAAAAATACATTTCAATTCCCAACAACTGCTTAAACTAAGCTCTTATTATTATTTACTGTCAACATTACCATAGAGATACAAACACATTGGCTGGTACTTACAGCTCAGTCAGTCTCCACAGAGACTGGAACGTGTTTTCAGGAATTCTTCTGATCTGGTTGTCGATCAGTAATCTGAAGAAGACAGAGCTGCTGTCAGAAACTGTGTGCAAATTGTTTTTTCAATCTCATTTGTGGCAGTATCCGGACATCGGGCTCCCAACTATCCCAATGCACCATCTGTTAACAGTCGATGCTGACTCAAACAGCTCTGCCCGAAAAACAAAACAAAAACTGGAGTTTCTGCATTGCGAGAGAGGAAAAACTAACTGAAAATAAGAATTCACAGTTCAAATGCAATTGGTTTGACTTGGTCATTATTACTCCAATTGATAGTAACACACAGAAGATCCAGCTGACCAAACTGCATGTTAAGAAGAGTTGTTAAAAGTAAGAACATTTAAGAACAAGTAAAGTCTGACATTTTTTCGCTTTTCAACTAATTACCTGAATTTAAATTAAAACACAAACTTTTATTGAAAAGTTGATACTACTTTGAGATATATTTAACTTTGATTATCGTGCAACCATACAGAGGAGTAAAGGATGTTGTATTGAATGAGGCGGTAAGTAATTGGAAGATTTTAACACAAAACACATTCATGCTCAATTGACGACGTTTTGTGCGTAAAAACAATATGAAATCATTGATAGCTAAAACACAATTACTGAATAAATGTCTGGTGTAGCGTGGATTTCTGATGTAGCTTCACTCAGGACAGCTATTCATGTCTGTCAGTGAACAGATGGGAATGCACCTAATTTGGAGTTTATGTTTTGGGAAACTTCAAAAGCTCCCTAAACAGAATGGAAACACGCAGATGACTCTACGCTCCAAAAAAAGGAGTGTGTTTCCATCATCTTGGACTTTTACTACGTTCAAAAGTGAAGTGGGATACTCACAGAACTTCAAGCCTCCTGCAGGTCTTCAAGATAGAGTAGTCGAGAGTTTGAATCTGGTTTCCCTCAAGATCCCTGATAGCAGAAAAAAAAAATGGGGAACTTAACCCTCCTGTAATCTCTGTCTACCATCTGTGTTTTATGCACACAAGCACAAACACACACATCGGTCTGTCCGGTCAATTATTTGGAGCGCAGATATCTACTGAATCACAGACACAAGTACACTGTCACAGCAGACTCACAGCCAGTCCAGGGCAGGCATGTGTTGACAGAAGCTCGGGTGTGGAAGCTGCTGCAGTGAGGTGCCCACCATGGATCTGGAGATGAGAAGGAAAACATGTTATTGCAAATAAGAGATTCAACTCACACACTGCAGGAATTCCCACCGTTGGAGAGCGGAGGTGATGCACGGCTAGAAACAAAACCTTTGTGTGGCTGACCTTTGCTAAATAAACATCTTGATGTCTACTCTGGGTAACTTCAAACGCTGCAAATATAAATAAATAAATCACTGATATTGAACCATTGTCCTGCAAAAAGAGGGCAACACATTAGTAGTGCATACTTAAGCTAATTTAATTAATATCATACACACTAGTTGAATGACTATTACTGCAAAATCCAAACGTTTAATGGGCTTTTGAGTTTTCTTTCTGATGAGATGCCTGAACCACCACAGACGGCCCCTTTACCACGCAAAGGAGCAGCAACGTTACTCGGAGCTCCCTCTGTATGTCTGAAGTCCTCATCCTATCTCTAAGGCGAAACCCATGCAGCCACCCTAAGAAAGAAGCTAATTTGGGCTGCTTGTAGCCACAATCTCATACTTTCAGTAACTACCCAAAGCTCATGACCATTGGTGAGGGTTTAGAACAAACTGGTAAATCGAGAGCTTTGCCTTTCAGCTCAGCTCCTTCTTCACCACAACGGTCCGGTACAACGCCCACATCGCTGGTGACGCTGCACTGAACCTCCTGTCCATCCCAAGCTCCATTTCACTCATGAACAAGACCCCGAGATACTTGTGCTTCCTTGCTTGGGGCAGTGCCTTCAGCATCACAGTGTGAATCTCATCCACCCCTGGTGCCTTGCTACCGGGGAGCTTTTGACTAACTCAGCGACCTCTGCAGGGCTATAAATGAGTTTTCCCCCCCAAGTCTTCAAACTCTGCCTCCTCAGGGAGAACGTGTCAGTTGGGTTCAGGAGTTCCTCAAAGTGCTTTCCCCCCCGCTCGACAATATCCTCAATCCGAATCCACAGTTCTCCCCGGCTGAACACAGCCTGAGCCAAGCCTTTCTGAGTCATCTAACAGTTTGCCAGAACTTCCTTGAGGCCAACCGAAAGTCTTTCTCAATTGTCTCATCGGACTCCTCTCACACCTGGGTTTTTGCTTCGGCGGCATTCAAAAACTACATTCAAATATCTTCCACCATTGCTATGCTTTTCATACTTTCCCTCATGTTTCTCAGTAACAACGTTTCCCCTGGTCACGAGGACATTGTAGTCTCTTTGTTGTTTTGCCTGGCCGAGCTCTCTGGCCCTTGATGCCTTCAGACTCTCTTGCCAGTTCTGCTCCCCTGACATACCCTCTTACACACAAACCTGGGCTGCATTCAAATTTTGCAGAGTGAAATGACCCAGACGTATTAAGCAATGATAAAGGCTTGTTGAATTCTCTAAATGCTCAAGGGTGTTTTTGAATCGCTTCCGTTCTTATCTCCTTTAGCATTGGACAATCCTTTATGACAGCAAAGAAGAGAATGATGTTCCACAATTAATTACGGCAGCACTACAGCAGACCCACAACAACAACATCTGCCGTCGCATGATTAAAGAGCCTTGTGTAAGTGCGGTCAAATTCTCTAGCACAGTTGTTATGAAATTGTCCTTCATATCTTTTCTTGACTTTGACATTTTCCAAGGGGGTGAAGGAAAAGTGATTGGGAAAAGACAAAGGATGCAATTTTAATATTCAACCGAAGCCCTGTTGCCATTTTCCTCATCAGCCCTGCCATTTAAAACCAGAGACGAGGCAAAGAGTATAGGGACAAGGGATTCCACAGATGAATGGAGAAACCAAAAGAGGGACATGTGGTCAGACTCGAAAGGTACAAACGCTCTTTGAAGAGGCAGACAGAGTGCATTTATAAAAGGCTTTTATCTTTCGACCATAAACATCAAAAGGACATTTATTGAAGTGGATACCTGTTGTGGATAGAAAAGCAAACAGTGAGAGATTGAGTCAAGTGGAAAGATGAACTGTGGGTTGACAGATGTGAAGCGGAGGACAGCATCAGTGAACAAAGACTGGGGTAACAATATTGTATTCCCGCTATCGTACAGAAAAATACCGTCTGCTGATCCAAGCCAAGTCAGTGAAGCAGAGACGGGATGGACGGAGGGAATTTGTGACAACGAGAGATGAGAGAAAAAAAGGTAAAGACAGAGACAGAAAAGGGACTGTAAGGATATCTCTCTGTCCTAGATGGCCACTATCTTGCCAGTCCTCACCTGACTTACCCGCCCACATACGCATCTGGGCTGCGGTCACATAGTCGTTTTTTTGCTTGGTAAGGTTTCTCACAGAGTGAAATCGCTCAGAAGTATCGAGGCATGTTAACGGCTGAATTATCTAAATGCTAAAGACAGATGCTTTATTGCTTCCTTTCTTGTCTCCTTTAGCACTGGACCATCCTTTATGAAAGTAAAGGAGATATTGTGTCTGACAATTCATTTGAATTGCCGTGCGCTTCTTGTCTGTGTTTCCTGATGTCTGTTACCTGTAACTTGGCTGCTGAATATTATTACCACCTGCCTGTTTGAACCTCTGCCTTTTGACTTCATTGCCTGCAGCTCTTCGGATTTGTTTGTTTGGATTGCCTTCCTGGTGTTGATCCTTGCCTCTCGCACAGTTTTGTAAGCCTTGTCCTAATAAAACCTTGGAATTTAACAGTCAGTCTGCATTTGGATCTTATCCCACACATATTAATTGCCAGGAAGGATAAACACTTTGACACCCTCCTGATCTCCTCTGGTGGAAAATGAGATCCGCAGGATCGCCGACATGACTGTCTTTAATAGGCATGCATCTCTGTAGTCTGAATAAAATGATAATTTCCCATATTGAGTTATTCAGCTTAACAATTACTCTCAAAGAGTAGGCGTTGGTTTTATGTACTGTACATACAAACATGTATATGCACAACTGATATCCAATGCAGTTCTCATCTCAGACGCAAATGTTGGAATTACTTTGATATTAGAAATCAGTCAAGAATAAAACATAAGATTGTTAAGAGAAAACCATGCAACTCACAGGTACATGAGAGACTGGAGCCCGATGAAAGTGTCCTGGGACAAGCTGCTTAGCGGGTTGTGATCCAACATCCTGGCACAAAGAAACATTGTTATTTATTGTTTTCTAAAGAATAACTCAACATTTTGGGAAATACGCTTAATTGCCATCTTAGATGATCAATATCACCGTGTCTGTACGCTAAATAGGCATCCAGCAGGGTTTTACCTTCGAGCATAAAGACAGGAAACAGACAAGAAAAGCTAGAGAAGCTGAGGAATCTTCCTACCAGCACCTCTAAATTTGACCAATGAACATGTTGCATCTCGTTAGTGTAATGCAGACTCTAGCTTAACATTTAGCATATAGATCTGACAGTGGTATCAATATAACCCCCAGCAGGACTCGAACTTCCCAAAATGTCAAACTATTTTAAGTATGTGTAAAAATACCACACATGCCGTGTCACCATACACTCACTGGACTCCTACACTATATCCCAACTATGTGTTTTCTGATGAGTACTTCTTCTCTGGCTGGGCGCCAAGTGTCACTAGATGGACCTCACAAAAATTCCTCTATATCAAGACCTGATGCGATATATGCAGAAGACCTATAGCCTGCAACAGGCCTAACAAAGGACGCAATTTAAACTCTGGACCAATTACAAAATAATCCGCTTCCATAAAACTTGGGAGCATTTCTATTTCCCCTCAACATGCTCTCAACATGTTGAGGGCGAGAGAGGGTGGGCGCTACGCCTCAGCATCGACGGCGTCTGTCTGGACGGCATCATCAGCTGTAACCTCCTGAGGGCAGTGCAGAGCAGCGGCTGTGAGCCAGCCAGTGGGGGCACGAACATGCACTAAAAGCACCCGCGGTGGGCTCGGCTATGTAAACAAAGCAAAAAGACTACAAACACAGAGGGAGAGTGACTTCATTCTGCACTCAGGTAGACATTGCTGCACATCTTTATATAGCAAATACTTGTTTGATGCTTTATTAATGTTTACAATGTTAAATACAGCTCCTTTAAACTCTTGACATCATGGGATTAACAGAAATTCCTTTTCGTTTATTGGTGACTCAAAATCTTTTTTCACAGGGAAAATAACACACACAGCTGTACAAAATGTATGACCCCTACGGGTGCAAAAAAAAAAAAACTACTCTCCCAGCTCCTAAAAATAAATTCAAGCACGTAGAGAAGATTTGCTTTCAGGACCCTAAATCACTAAACCAAATCTGAAACTAAATTCCAGATGCCTACAAGGATACCCATGTGTGGGTATATCCACTTTGATAAAACCAGGCAACACAAAACAGAGCATGAGTGCCCCATACAGACACATAAAGAGTGTGTATGAATGTATTGTATATTACACAGTGTCCCTCCAATTAAACGAATGTAAAACCACAGCGGAGTTCACAACAAAATAACTTCCTCATCTGTAGGTGTGTGTGTGTGTGTGTGTGTGTGTGTGTGTGTGTTTATTACTCACAGCCACACTAACTGATGGAGATCCCTGAACACACCAGGACTAAGGGAAGATATCAAGTTATCGCTGAGAAACCTGAGAGACAGAGTGAGAAGCAGCAAAAGAGGCGGGTGATCTTTTAATGTAGTTTCTCTGACTCTCAAATATAATATAATATTTCACGCAACAATAGTATTCTCTAGTTTCAGTTCGTCAAATGTGAGGATTTGCTGCTTGTCTTTGTCATACTTCATAGCAAACTGAATATCTTTGGGTTTTAATGAGATAAAACAAGTTGTGTAAAAAAATAACCGGGAGATAAATTGATAATTCAAAAATATGTCCAACTCTAGAACACAGTTACAGATTACAACATAAAACCTGTAAAACTTCAGTGACAGCTATGCTTTCTGACCTTAATATACGTTTTGAGTAAATCTGAACTACTTGCGATGCCTGGCTTCCTGCTGACATTGGCCTTATTCCTTTCCTTTGCTGTGTGCTGTCTCACATTTGCACAGTGTCACAGGAGCCTTTTTCTATATCGTCAGAATAAAGAACTGCTCAGTGGAAGATGGACACCCCATGAATTTAAAGTGTTTGAAAGAGTTTAAACGTTGATAACTATTCTTGCCTAGAGTTCAGGGTTTCATACATTTTTCACTTTTTAATCGTTCTGTTAAAATCCTTGAATTCCAACCTTTATTTCAAAAAGGCTAATTGAGTTGAAAAATACGACAAACAAAACAAATCAATTTATTATTTCCTGCCCTGTAGTTCTTCATTTGATACCTGATGTAAGAGATGCGCTCATCAAAGATAAATGTAAAGGTAAGGGAAAAAATGTGAACCGGAAGGACAATAAAATCCATGTCGATATTTCAGGAGAGATTACCGCCAATTAATGAAGTGAGGAGGGTACTTACAACTTCTTTAAACTGTGCAGGCCGCTGAAAGCATGTTTGGATATGAACTGGAGGCTGTTGTTTTGCAGAAAGCTGGGAACAGAGAGACAAAATAATCATCAGAAACCCTACAGCTCTGACTGTTCATCTCTCTTATGCATGTAATCACCATCCACACTCACATTGACTTCATTAGAATGCAAAAGAGATGAGAGTAAAATCATCATTATCATCTGCTGCACTATCATCCATTTCCCTTTTTACACTTCAGTAAGAATGACAGGATAATACTCTCATTGGCATATTCTCCACATCAACTCAGAGGACAGTCAACTGCAGGGGACAGTCATTTGCTCAGATGCAAATTATGACCCTTAAAAACACACTAATAACAAGCCAGCAATTACTGACCTTTGGTCCGTGAACATGTTTGTGAAGGTGTGTGTTCCCTACTAATTAGATTCTGCAGGCGAGACCAGCCTCATGAAAACTATAATTATAAGTCATTATTCATTTTGGTAATACATGCAGGACAGGAGGACAAAAACCTCAGATATAGAGGCACTGGACTGGAGGAAATGTTGTGTGCTTGCCTGCTAACCATTACAATTCTTTAGTCTATTTACGGTTCGCCATTTGAGTCTCAGAACCAATCAAAAAAATTACATATTTTCTTGTTAACCTATGTTGTGCATCGCTCTATCTTGTTATGGATCTTGAAGAAGAACAATGCCAGTTTGCGAGTGTATTACCAACAATAACTTCATCACCAACGTCTTAAACTGATACAGCATATTGTTAGACACTCTGTATCCGCCTCTTATGATACCAGGATCGGAGGATAATTGTTTGTAGTGTGAAGTCACAGTCTGGTAAAGTTGTGTGGGTGACGTTAAAATGTGAAGTTTAAACTAAGCAGCAAAAAGATTGTTACCTGAATCCACATACAGGATAACATCAGATATGAAAGCAGGATGATACAACAGCGTGAATAAAAAGCAATTGGAAAATGTGTCTGTTTTTTTGTCAGAGGTATTAACTCAACTTGATTTCTGAGGCTTTGGTGTGTAGTTCTGGTAAATAATATTACATTAAATGTCTTTATGTCAGTGTGGCTGAGGGTCTTGTTTTGCAGGTGGCCTGCGCTTACTTTAAGTATTTGTCATGATGATTTATGAAACCCGTCTTCCTGTGTTTTCAAAAGTAACATGATGCAACTCACAAACAGCACCAGAGATGATTCAGAGGTAATAATAAAAACTGCATTAGCAAAGAGCTTCTGTGGCTCTCATACAGCTTAAGTAACAATCACAATGTGCATTTATGTAAAATCTTTAAATGATTATTTGAGCAACCACTAGATAAAACCTGGAGACGCCAGAGAGACGTAACTGACCCTCTGGTTGCCTCATTATCAGTTAACAGCATTACATTATTTACTAAGGCTTTGTCTCACATACTATTATCAATGCAATATAATATAATCGATTTAATATAATGATACCATAAAGTCTCCTCTAACACATTCTGAGGATGTAGCCACATTTACTGTGTTTCCACACTAAATGCAGAAACATAAATAATGAGTAAACCAATCAAAAGTATCTATTGTGAGGATGTGGAAAGCAGCGTAAGAAATGACTCACAGTTTCTGGAGGGAAGAGTATTCTGAGAAAACAAAATCAGACAACACTCGGATCTCATTGCTCCTCAGCGACCTGTAACAGAAGCCATGACATGCCGATTCACACAAACAGAGTACAGGTACACTCAGATAGAGACAGGCAGGTAGTGTCTGAAGCATTAGGATTTATGAACAGTCACATAAAAAACACAACTGCTGCCATTTTATCCAGAAATTGCTTTTAAAGAGATGGCATCGCATTCCCACATAATAGAAGCTTAGTTGGCGTAAAGACTTGAAAAGCTTCACTGTTATTTCATCTGAAAAGGTTAATACAAGGACAGGGACATAAAAGTGGCAGAGCACAAATATATCTACTGTCCACCCACCCATCCACACACACACACACACACACACACACACACACACACACACACACACACACACACACCCACACACACACACACACACACACACACACACACACACACACAAACACACGGCTAGCGCCTGAGATCTCAAGAGGAGTTAAGGTCTTAGCAGAAAAAAAAAATTATATTAGAATTCAAGTAATCCTTTTTTATTTGAATCCCCAATATGAATGAACTTGTTTCTGTCTGTTACACAACAGCAGGTCACACCATTAGTGGCAAAATAACTTATTTAACCAAAATATAACTTACGTATGCCTTAATTATACACACGCAAACACCATTTGATAAACAATAAACCGCATTGGTAATATAATCTAAAGCGCCTTTCATTTGCATAATACAGAAGAGGGCAACGCAACTGAGAAACTACATCAATGCCTATGGAAGGACTCATGAGGACTTAAAAATGAAAATAAATATTATTGAACCAGACTTTGTTTTAAATGGATTAAGCAGGAAAGATGCTGAAGGCAGAGAAGATAGAATAAGCTGGAAATGGGGAAACATTTTGAATATACTACAGATATATTTAGGATGGTTTACAACTTTGTAAAGGTCATGATCATCATCTCTCCATCTGCGATGACATTCCCAGGTGGTGAGATCATCTCATTTCAGCTGCCAGACTGAGTTCAGGCAGATGATACAACAGCCGTTACACACAGCCATAAAGAGGTTATATATTATAAAAACAAAGCAGAACTTTTTTGGAGGCCATGGCAGTCGGTTGTCTATGTGTTTTCTTCTAATCAAGAGAGATTATTAAAGTTAAAAAAGGCTTAAACTTGGTAATTACTCATGCAGATTTTTATGAATCATTGATATCAACACCTAAACCACACAAGTTTAAGCAGGTTTTGTGGAGCAGGTTGTCGTGTCCACTTTAACAATAAGAACTTCATATTTTCATCACTGTCATCATCATGCACAAATACTGAAACAGTTGACCTTTTGAAGGGGCACTCCAGCAATTTTATATTGCACTGTTGGGGGACTTGTGAATCTGTTAGATTTGTTGAAATAGATTCTGACTTTTTAAAATTGATCCTCTCCAAACTCAAGCGTGACGCCTCGCTGGCTGTCCGAGTAGACAAAGCCTCTCCAGAGACACGGCTAAATTGATTTTGATGTGAAAAAGATGTAAAGTGATGGCAACACTTTACAAAGTGCTTCATGTTCCCATCCACTGAGGACAAATGACAGTTAGACTAAAATGAATTGCTCACCAACTAAGAAAAAGCTGAATAACAGAAAAAAGGGTATATCTACGGGAGTAAGATTAAGCATCAAACAAATAAATGTGAACTAAACTGAGGAGATATCCCTTTGAGGGAATAGGTTCTCATTATTAAGCTTTGAGAGGCATATTAATGAGAACAAGCAAATGTGAACAATAGCAAAATCTTAGAAATAAACTGAAATATCATACAAAGGTCAGGAAGAAAGAACAAAACTCAATGCCCCAAAACATCCTAATATTAGCTTGTGATTGTCTTTCAGTTACAACGTCGACTCTAGACGACCACAACAAGTCTGGAGAGTTTGTTAGTGAGCTCTGGCAGTACAGGCTGATTAGTCAGTACAGAGAGAACATGATATAGTGTTCGGCTACTTTCTAAGCAACCACATTTAAAAGGAATGAATTATTCAATAAAGCAATCAGGCCTCAAATCACAATGAGTTTTCAGAGGCAGAGAAGCTGAGACTGAGATGAATGTGGGGACACACTGCAGTATATGAACATGTCAAAAACAAAATTGATCCACTCATCCATCTCTGTGACTCTACAAGTGGGTGTAGATAATGATTGATGGATGCATTATGGATTCTATTGTAGTCAGAGTTCAATCAACGACTATTTAGTCAAAAGTCGTGTCACTTCTTTTTGTTTCTCTTTACTCAGAGGAAAAGAGAAACGCAAGAGGCTGCTGCTGGAAAACGTACTTTGAACTGTACACACTTATACACACGAAATAAAAGAGATAAATGAGACAATGAATGCATTAAACGAGAACATTAAATAAGTGATTAAACAAGTTATATAATGAAATAAGATTACTGCAGGAATGCTGAAACCAAATTAGTTTGGAAATAGTCCTGAAATTGGCAACCAAAATAGGCTAATTAGCATTTTAATTGATGAAAGGAGAGAAGCAAGTTGAAATGAATAGTTTGAGTAGCATAACAACTGGAAGCTGCTACGCTACTAAAGTTAGCCTGAGGTCACCAGAGCTCAGAAAGAAAGAGTCATTTTTCACAGCAGACATTTGGCTTGTCATGGCGTGAAAAGCACTGGTGCAACCGATAACATTGAGAACAACTGCATTCCATATCGGAGAGCTAAAGATTTAGGAGAGCCGTGCTGGCTCACTGGCTGTAGTTTCAAACCACATACTTCTTCTTTCATTGCACCCTCTTGCTCATATATCCACTGCACAGAGAATCGAGGGTCAGAACAGCCAGAAAAGCATGCTTGCTTGCACACTGCAAAATGCGACCGGATGGAGTAGAACATTGTGGTATTTTTGTCATGCTGCATTTGAAATACTATGTATTGGGACATACTAAATATCTTTGAGGCATACCACAATGTAAGGCTAGTCTGGACATTGGAACATGCAGAAAGTTTCTGCCATGGAAAAGGTCTATAAGCACTTTGTATCTTTGTATCAATCCTCAATTGATACTCAATCAGGTCAATTGAGTATTGCAGCTGCGGAGACACTGCATCTGTCTTTCTTTACTAACTGTACTGGGGGAAAAAAATCACTTCGTTATACTTTTTTTAAAGTCTAACAAAGGGCAAAGGAAACTTTGGAAATAATTTCAAGAACAGCCACGGCAATTGGTTTGGGCTGTTTTCTGTCTTTATAAGCAAAACATTGATTCACCACATTTAATGAACCACTTACAGTTATGATCTTGGTGATTTCAACTTGATTTGTGTTTTGTGAACAGGATTTAATGTTCTGACCATCAAAGCCTCTCCATGTCCCAGAACAGAAACAACAACCTGAAAACAGCATTGTCTAGCTCAAAACAGCTTCTTTAAGGAATGAGGGAGTGAAGACTTCTCACTTTCAACTCAAATTGGGAGTCACAAAGATAGAAGCACACACACACACGCACACACACACACACACACACACACACACACACACACACACACACACA
>NW_022280095.1:2039845-2051853 GCF_004355925.1 Anarrhichthys ocellatus
GATACTCCTGCAAGACTATACACACACACACACACACACACACACACTCATGAATTCTAACTATAGAGGCTTATTACAGAATAATAATAATAATTGATAGAAGTAGTCCTTTGGGACACAACATGAATCCTTTGGTGGCTATTAAGGCTACAATTAATGATTATTATCCATTATCGCACAACTGTTGAAATTAAAAATGCCGGTCACAATTTCTCAGCACCCAACAGTGATTAAATTAACGATGATTCTCTCATAATGATCCTCATCTCATTAATGTCTGAACACATAAATATACTGCACACACACACACATGCTGAAAGTAAATACTACTTGTACACAAATACAATACACACACACACACACACTCACACACACACACACACACACACACACACACACACACACACACTTACAGCACTCATTCAGGAAGTACTTGTCCACATCATTGGCATCTTGTAGTGTTTTGCCAATTAAGTCGGCCCATCCGATGTTGTCCCCTGCAAAGCCAGACAAGCAACAATAATTATGACCATGAACTACACGTTTCATGGTGGTTGAACGTAATGTGGAAAATTGCATGCAACCACTTAGTTTGATCATAAATGTTGCTGAATGTAATAATATATCATGAGGCTATTGGTATGTCTACTGCATAACAGATATATTACACTTACAAAGTTTTGACTAAGCAACTGTGATATATGTCAAAATGAAGCACTCACCACCTCACCGGTTTGAGTCACTTTTATGTCTATAACCAAGCAGCCAATGGCAATGAACTAGACTACACACTCATGTTTTAACTTAACAAAAGGGGATTATAACCCATCCATCCTTTATCTTTATCCGCTTATCCTGTTCAGGGTCATGGGGGGACTGGAGACAATCCCAGGTGACATTGGGTGAAGGCGAAGGCAGGGTTCAAGTAGGGGGGAGTAATTTGTTAAATCGGGTGCAATTTAGACAGTTCTCCTCTTCTTCACTTCCCGGAAGTCAACACGAGCTGATCGACAACTGGAAGCAGAATCGAACCAGAGTGTATTTCAGCAGTGTTTCCCACTTGGATGTGTTTATACCCCCTGAATGAGACTGTGTTTTCACGGCTTGTTACTTGATGCTAACTTACAACACTGATCACGTACCCTCCAGTGAAATACCTCCGCTGAGTAAATCTATGCTCTTCTTTATAATCGCAGTGGTTGTGTCAAAGCAAGCGAACATAATACGCCTGTTTGGAAATGACCAATGTTAGGGTAGTGTTTCTGCCTGTGAGAAGCCAAGTCTCAGGTGTGTCTTTTTAGGGGTGGATTTAGTGATTAGATTCAAACACTGTCTTGTTTGAGTTTTCTCTAAATGTTGGTATTGGCAAGAAGAAATACTCTAAACTATTACCTATTAATGATAAAACTATTAATGCTGCACAATAAAAGTCTTGCATTCAAATGTTAACTTCAAGTGAAGAGGGAAAGAAACAAAGTATCATTATTATTATTAACACATTGCACTTACATTTACTTAACGTCTGCTTTCAATTCTAATGTGATGCTGGATAGTTTAATAAACAATAATGAATCATATTTTATAATAGATCATATTTGAATTGTTATATTTTGCGAGTAAATATGGAACGTAATCAGCAACATTTCTCTGTAAGGTAAATTACTTTAGGGGCCTTTTATTAGATATTAGTAGTTATTCCATGTACATTTTTTTTTAAATCTCAGCATCATAATAAATCTCAAGCTGTTAGAGACCCTTAAAGTTGGGCCCCCAGGCGGTAACTGGTGAAGTCTGCCCCTGGTGTTTTTTCCTGAACCAAAGCAGAATCCACTGACCGTGAAGAAGTCACGACTTGGGTGACTTCAGGTTCTATTGCCCTTGGCCATAGAAAGTGCAGTGTTGAGCATGAAGGTGTTTGCTTTAGCGTTTTTTTTTTGAGGAAGCCGCAAGCAGCAACGCCACAGGCCAAGAATTCAGTTCGTTCTGAAGAGGCATGTGTTGAACTGGAACTGCACTACAAAAATCTCAATGAGGCTCCGTCGATGTCGTTTAATGAAAGTCAAATTTGCACCAGCGGAATAAATTACAGCCAATTGGAGCTGTCAGACATGCATGTTGTCTTTGACAGGAAGCCAGCACATTCTGTGTGCACACCAACCACAGTTTACAGTCAGCTAACATTGAAAGCCTCCCTGGTGCTGTAAGTGAAAGTAGATAAGAAACAGATTTGAAGAGTCACAGCTGATCATGAGCAGATGTGATGGAGGGATATTTTTCTTTGCTTATGGAAGGCCATTTTCGGACTAAGCCTTTTTGTGTAGTTCAAGTTCACTACTATGCAAGTGCCATTTATCCTTTTAAGTGGTGAAATGTGCCCAGAGTTGGGTAAGCACTGCTATTGAAGCTGAGTACTGAGGTGAAAGTATGTTTTGACAGATCACTCGGGGCTGCGGTGGATGTCAGCCTTGGCTGTCGTAAAATCTGCTGAGCTCTCGTGAGACCATTCTCAAACCGCATCTCTTTAGGCTTCACTTTCAATTAAGTCTCCAGATTGAAGCGTTGCCATGTTGCTTTTCCACAGTTGTTGCTTGATGAACTGGCTGACCTGTAGAAGAGCAGCGCACTCCACTTCAACTCCTTTATCATCTGATATTGACATCGATCTGACTCAAATCCATCCAGCACTTTGGTATAAAAGGAGATATGGCATTACCTGTGTGCATTACTGTTTAAATATGCCTCAGACTGTCTTTGAGCCATTCTTTGTCCATTGATCATCTGAAACCTGGTCTGCACCTTCTCATTCCCACTGACAGGGTTGTTCACTCCAGCTTTCAGAGCACGCTGTAGTGCAAGGGAGCCCCTGGAGGACCGAACGTAACAATCTTTAAAAGCAGAAATATTCACACTTAGATCTACACCTGTGACTAAAATATAAGAGCTCCCACATCTCACTGGAAGGAGCTTGGATTAAAGAACAAGTTGCAGGTGCAGCTGTTAACCAGTCCTGCAGATTTACAGACGACGGGGAGGGACAGACGGTGAGCAGCTTTTATCAAAAACGTTCAATTAAATGAAATTTCCCGTGATTTATGCAGGTGTTACCGAAATCAAAAAGGCATTCATGTCAAATAACTGTCTACTCCACAGATACAAGTGCATGCTTTCAGACTTTCATACATTCAAGCTGAATGCTGAACTCTGATGAAGATGTTTGTGTACAGATAGACCAATGGTGGGGCTCAAGTATCTGCCGTTTTGGCGTCTGACTAGATCAGTGCCTTTTTTGCAAGACATTTTATTCTATTTTTTTTGTGTTATAATGCCCGACAACTGCATTTGAGTTGTTATTCAGCAAGACACAGCCAGCTAACACAGTCAATGCACGCAAATTGAGCGCCCTGAGAAGCATCATAGAGGCAGAGTGCAATAGAGTCCCGCTCCCAACAGAGAGAAAGATCAATGCATGGATGCACGAACTTTTCCAACATGGAAAAGAACCAAGAACTAAGTTTTTAGAAGTTGCTGAACTCAAAAACTGAGGATACAGGCAATTAGATGTGAGGCATCAGCAGGAATAATGGAAAACTGTGGGATCCTGACACTCAATACCTCTAACTTTTCGTGTGCAGTAAGCATTTTGTCCAAAAATATCAGTTTGAGGCTAACCATAATTCTGTCAGTTTAGCTAATGCATTTGGATATTATGCAACTTCTGAAATATGTGGATAGTGTTACAACAGAAAGCTATGCAGTTTTATATCTTGCCCAACAATTATCTAACAACAAGCAAGCTAGTCCAACGTAACATTGAGTTGTCAATGAAAAAGAGTGAAATCTGGTCGGCTAGTCACTTCCTTTGTCGGCCAACCTCCCTTCACTTGGAGAGAGAGATACTTTTGTTTGTGCACTTTTTGTGTCAACCATTCTGCATGACATTCACACTGTGTATATTTTAGGTAGGTGTTGGAAGGAGAGAGAGTATAGCAGCTGTGCTCAATGTGAATTTTAGAAGTAACAGCCTGGGGAGATGCCCAAGGGAGACTACGGGTGTGATGTGTGGAGAGGAGAGGAAAGGAGAGAATAGCAAAGTGAGGAGAGGAGAGGACAGTCTAGGAGAACTAAATGAGACCAGTAGAGAACATTTTTTGTAAAAATGTGTTGATTTTGAATGGTTATGTATTTCATAGATCTGTATGAGTGAAATAAATATAAGTAAAACATGTTCTACAGTATGTCACTTTATTTTTTAGAAATAATTAAAGAATTCTCTGTTTGCTTTTGTTCCCCAAAATGGCTGTGAAGATGGTGCCCATTAGGTGAGTCTCTCTTCTCAACTTCTTCTCATTACGGCAATGTTGCACAACGTCAAGGATGGAAAAGCGAAGTAATACAGCAGAGAGTGGGTTTGTGGTTATTGGCTGGATGACCCTACTGAGACTAATTTGTGCATCCTCTTGATCTAGCTGACAGGAGAAAATATATTTTTAACCAACCCGCAGCAAATAAATAGTTTTTCAAAATTCCAACTCTTTATCAGATAGAGTAAATGAGTCCGATATAGCCTCCAGTGATGGATGATGAAAAACGTGGTGTAAGCAGTTTTATTCATTGAAAATGGCTCTTTTTGAAATACTTAACTTGACTATTGTGTATTACATCTTCTAGACAGTTAGTATATTGTAGAGGATGAAGACGGTGAGGAGGTTTGTCCAGTGGTTCATCCAGATGACCACGGAGCCGGAGACGTTACAGGAGAGCAAGGCACCAGTTGGTCTGGAAGCCTGTCTGTCTGTTTTCTTGTTACGATAGTAAGAGAACCGTGTTTGCTCTCAAAAAATAGTTGCACACATCACATGAAGTATTGCTCGAATTAACTTGTGGTCGCATGAAAATGACTTCCAATGCTCTGGCTCAAACTATTTAATGAAATCTTTTAACAAACAATATCAAAATGAAACAGTCTTTGCTTTTCAAAATGAAGGCATGTGGAGTATTATGATCATGGGGTTACTGTTGCCTTTCACATCCAGGGGAACTGGCATTTCTGATTAATACTGAGCCAAGTGAAAATCTGAAACTTTTTCCCTTCCTGCTTGGCTGAATCTAGCAAGACACAATATCTGTTGTGAGCACATGCTGAGTGGATAATGATTGCATGCTGAAGCCTTTGATTAATAAACAAGCATCCTCAATTCCTAATCTTGTGTAACATTTAAGATGGGAGCTATTTGGAAAACTTTAAATAATTACTTGATCACCTCCGCTTAATCGGCTCACTTGCAAATGACAGTATAACAATAATGAAAATTAACTTTATTTATATAGCACCTTTAAAGAGTTTACAAAGTGCTTTGACAGACAAAGCAGCAAACGCAAAGGCAATAATATCAATATCAGAAAGCTCAGTGAGATACTATAGAAATAAATAAAATAATTTAGTAAAATAATTTAGTAAAATCAACAAATAAAGCAGAAATGCGACGACGCCACATAAAAGCCAGTCTATAAAAATGTGTTTTAAAAAAGTATCAACTCTCTTCCAATTATGCACATATTTTCGTGCTGATCCATAATACATTTGCTGGAAAGAACCGAGGCCACAATATGGTTGAGACTCAAAACTTATTTGAGGCGGCAATTATATTTTGAACCTTCGTCCTTTGCCCTGCACTGTGACGATTTCTACTTTTGTAGCCGTAATGACGTTAGACAAATATAAATTGCTGTCAGAAGAACTTGTAGGATGATCTCTCTGTCTTTCACTTGTGTGGATGCACAAAATCGAACTTGTGCCCACATTGTGAAGAGGTACATTTGTCATATGAAGCCGCTATGACTTTATACACACACACACACTTACCACAGCGCTGCTCGTCAGCTCCATTGGGGCAGTCTTTGTGTCCGTTACACTGCAAAGCCTGTGGGAGGCACTCACTTATGTTCCCACAAGGGAACTGGCCGAGGGGACATCTAGCGTCTACTTCCAGCCTGCTGGCCAGCAGCGCTGAGGGAGAAATTCAGGAAAGAGAGTGAGATTACATGGACCTCAAAATTAGCACCACCTTTCAGCAGTCTTTCTCCTGAAATATCAGGGGAAAGAGTCACTTGGCAAAAAAACCTGTCAAATTATCAACAGATGTTAATGTTAAAGCAGGCAGTTGAAATGAAAGGATTTTTAGACCGATAGATGCGCAGCAACTCCCACTTTGGAGACATTCATAGCTGCAGGTATTGAATAAATTCAGAGACTCTAACAACGTTCTGGCAAAACCCGGATTACATTCAGGGGCATGAGGACATATTATTTGTGATACTCATCAATCTGACCTGTTACTGACTCTGCCTTCATTGCATTTAAAGTTATATCTTTATGGACATTTACAATTTCTAAAGCCCGTCAAACTGTTTCTTTTGCGCTCTCTTTCGAGTACAGTTTGATTCCCACAGCCCAAACACCCCATCTCTCCCAAACAGATGGGAAAATGACCCGTTAAGCTTGTGTGGTATACCTAATCCCCTTCAATGCAGATAATCCATCAAAGCCGTCATGTCTTGAAACCAAGACACTTCACCTTTTTTACTCTTACTGCACTATTACTTTCACCTCTGCGCCGCCATTTAACCCTCGACCCATATTTTGATGCATGCGAAGCTTGCGAACGAGGGTGACTGAACAGATGATTGATTTATCTCAAAATTATTTCAGGTTTCATTTCAAAAGCTATCAAATAGCACTGTTTTGTTATTTAAGACCAAAATACAAGTTCGTTACCAGACACCTAAGCTGCCGTTAAGACCTTTTTTGGCTGTTCACTAACTCCAGCCTGTCATGTCTCTGGCTTGAAAAAAAAGCCAGGAACAAATCTGTCATTGATGCCTGCCAGATAAAATAAATACACTACTCACATCTGCAATACTGCACATGAAGTATTTCTCTTCTCTTACTGACACCCAATATAACAGACTTAAAAAGCTCTTTCTTGTACTTGTTGTATATAATCAGCAAACAACATTGTGTTGTAAATGAGCTGTTTTTTTTAGTGATATCACAAAGGGAAATAAAAGTGTTAGATGCTGAAATGAAAGAGGAATGAGAAGATTAAAAGTTTGTGGGTTGACATGCTTAATTTGTTTTTAATATCTTTGTACACTATGACCTGGTTATGTCACTAGTGTGATTATTATAATTCTTTGTATTGTTATATTAGGGAGGAAGAGCTGATTCACAATGTAATTCAGAGCATTTTATATTCCCATAGAGGTACTCACTGTCACATTTTCTCCTTTTATAAATCCCAACCTCTGTGTGGAAAATGCACATCTTTCAGCACAGTTAAAGCTGCCATTTTTGCATGTGCAACATTGGAATCTGCATTTATAAACTTGCCCTACAAGGCACAAACGTTGCAAGAAATCCCACTAAACCGCATCCCAATCAAGACCAATCAGCACCACTGTTCAGTTCATTGAGGAATCCCCAGGATGATTCAGAAACGCAAACACAGGGAACATGTTCTCTGGTAGGTGAACGGCACTGTCAGCAATGTCTACGACTGGGAAGGGTCACTGCTGACTAAGAGATCACAGGTGTGCAGGACAGGGCAGCTCACTGAGGGCACGGGGTAGACAGGTGAGGGACACACACAGTATTTGGTTTGTGGCTGGTGTATACATGCTGGCATTAATGTTTCATGAGGCAATTTTGGTGAATTATTTCTCATGTCACGTGAGAATAGTTTTGAATTTCATTGAGGATTTCAGAGGTGGTCATTAAATAATATTTCCTTCACGAAATTATTAAATTGCATTTATGCCAACTGCTTACAGGGGGAAAGTCCTGTAAAAACACTTAACCGCAAAAGACTTTGGAATAAGGATCATGGTTTTATCGAATCAACACTACAATTCTGGAGGACAATTATAGAGGTTATCAAAGCAGGGCTTCGCCTCGCCCAACCCCATCTAAAACCCATTGAGTAAGCGTTAAATAGATTAGAGAGGGCTCTTGTTCCTGCTGGCATCACGGTGAGGAAGAAAAACCAGACTTTATCCAGAACCGACATGTGTGAAGAGTAAATATACAATTGGATGAATGGGAGACTCACAGTGTGAATACCAAAAATACATTACAACAATATTTAAGTAAGCAATGTTCAGTCTTTCATGTTTTGTCTCTAATTTATGTGACCTCAGTGGACAGTGGTTATTGCAGTACCTTCTGTAAGGTGTCGCCCGCAGTACGCAGCCGAGAACACAAAGTCCTCATGACATTTCATGACATTACCTGAGAAGTCGCAACATCTAAATCAAACGCTTTGGAAAAAGTACATTCTAACACGCACGTTGAGTCACACAGCAAGTTTAACAATTAACTGTCTAGATTGTCTTGGCACAGCATTGCATTCACAGTGTAACCTTTGAATCCATTCGCATGAACACACTCAAATTCAGAACCATTGAGATTTGACCTGAGATGTGCCTGCAGGACTATAAAGCTATAAAAAGAGACGACATGCCATGTATGAAAACAAACACAGCGGAAAGGCTCTGCGGTGCAGAACAAAGAAAGAAGTGTGGTATTCTGTCCTCAGCATGAACTATCTCCGAAAACAGTGTCCCTCTTTCAGCTACTAGTGTTGCCTGTGGAGAAGTGATTTATTGTTTATCTTTTTGTGATTGAAAGTGATTGAAAGTACAATGCAAACTACTGTATGGGCATTTAGACAACATAATGGATTTTAAATTGAACACAGAGTACGAGAGTCAGCACGTCTCCTCCACAATTAATATTTTATTTCAAACCCAATGTCCTGGAATCAATTGATTAGTTTGTTATTATGAGCTGTGTCAGCAAGAGCCGCTGTGCTGAACAGACAATACATCTGAACAAAATAAACCTCAGCAAACATGAAAGATGAAAAATGACCTGCGAACAGACTGAAAAAATAAAAACAGGCTGAGAACTGATCCGCCTCAGGCAATAATGTTTCCCCTGGACACATAGGTGTCTCTCAGTTATTTGTTTGCGTGTTTTGTCTTTCTGGTTGGCAACTGGTTCTATGAAGTGAAATATATACAAAGCCTGCAATTTTTGCTGCAGTGCTATCATTGAACACAACTTTGAGCTCAGTTAATAAAGTTTCTAAAGAAGCTTCCTGTTAATTCCGGTTCTTCTATGTTTAGAAAAAAAAGTAGATTCATCTACAAAATCTTGAAATACTAAAAGTGGTTCATTACAGACAGAAGCTGAATTGTATTTCTATTTAAAATCTGAAGGTGCCCTGTGGAGTTTTTGACCACTGGTACTATGGACCTGTGATTTAATTGAGACCGTGTGTCGTTTGTATTGTGCACACACATGCATGAAGTGTCACTATTCTGCTGATTGACAGCTGGTGTCAACAGCGTGAAGTAACGTGCCCACAAAGGCAGTGAAGACGACTTCTTGCGGGAAAACATGGATGTAAATGGTGCCCGACTTTTCAAAAATTGCTTTGCAAATATTTAACGAGGAAGGGAATGCACACAACACATTTGTTAGACCTCAAGGACACATCACTCACCATGTGTTCTAGTGAGACCACCTGAATGTTCGTTTACAATAAAACAGCAACTATTGGAATGTGTTGAAACCATGTTGCTTGTAATGACCATGACTGAACATCTACCCCTGCAGCCTGCTTAAAGTCAATTAGTGGATTTGTCAGGTGCTAAATATTCTATTTATTTTCTGTTTTATATATATATATATATATATATATATATATATATATATATATATATAAACAAATAGAATCTGTAACCAACCAAAGGAAATATTACATACAGTATATTAAGAATCTCTGGCAAAGCTCCCCTACTCTGAGACAATGATAAAAAATACAAGAAGCAGACCCAGTTTGACACAGCACCTCTCCCAGAGGCAGGGAACCTTCACACATGGAGACTAAAGCCAAGAAATGAACAAAAACTGACATCATACCACCTCCGTGGCCGTCCAGTCTGAAAGATGCTCGTGTCACATCTGGGTTCTCACATCAACTGTCTCTATTCAGCGACCACTGGGACAAATATATGTGTACTGAATACATTTGGAGACTACCAGCTGCAACCAGAGAACCAGAGAACCTCGAATAATGTTGATGGTTGACTGAATCCTAAATCCTCGCTCCACGGTCCCTGCTCCACTGGAATCTCTGCTCAAGGTTCGATAATGGAAATTGCCTGTTGGCGCACCAACTGCCCCCTCTCCCTAAAGACAGAAACGACTCGATCTGCTAGCAATCATCGGTGTAATTTTCTGTTATCTGACAGGAATTCACTGTTTGAATGCTTTATAATTGTCTAAGGGATGATTGTCTGAAGATTGAATGTCTTCCTCATTTCCAGTCCTCCACAAGTCCCAGAAAGTGATTATTTAATTTGTGACCGCTCTGTGAAGGATTCAACGTCCCTGACCCTGGAGCTCTGCAGCCCTAGTGGAAAAGTTTGATTCATTGTGAATAGCTCGTCAATTTCCCTCAGAAAAATATGGAGTCAATTCTGACTGAGGTAATGAGATGCAGTAGAGACACTGTCTGCTGTTTACAGCTGATGCCGGTTTTGTAGATTTTGCTCTGTTCCTTTTTTATTGTCCCTTGTGGTAAATTGTTTGTAGTTTTATCTTGTTATAATCTTTTATACTTCTTGAATGTTCATTGTAACTGTCAAGTGATGTTAAAAAGCAATAACCCCGGTAATATCAATTGGCAAATTGAACAAAATCAAAAACATGTGTGAAGTGGTCATTTTTGCATCCCATTGTGCCAGCAAATTTCACAGTTTGGAACCAAACAACAGCATTATGTGTCCTGACTCATCACTTGCACACACACACACATCCACATCATGCCAGAACTCGTGCAAATATTTTGAAACAATAGGAGATCTGAAGATGAGTCACAGACTGGGAGGTGGAGGGAGTGTGATTCGAATATTTAATTACCTGATCTTTAACAGCTCAACCTCCCACTATAAAATCTCCAGTAATACCAACATCTGACGGATTGAGATGTGACAGTTTAGAGAAGAAAAAAATGTTTGTGTAATTTACTACGTCAAATTCTCTGACTATTTTCCCCTATATTATTGATTATGAATCTACTCTGTAAAGCTCAGAAAAAAAAGCATCCTTAATTTTAGGCTTCTATCCTTATGAGGACACTGGTCAATCTTGCAGCCTATTTCATGCCTTTTCGCCTCCATCTGCAGAGCAGTGAGGACAATTCCCCAAAGAAACACGATTTCTATCCAAATCATATAACTGCAGGCCTTATTTGGTGTTTAATAAACCGTTTCCTACCCATGGGGCCAGATAAGTATTTTTTAAAACGGCTTACTGTGGAGATAATATTGATTAATTACGTGTCACTCATGAACTGTTTCTTCAATTGTGAATGTCAATATTCATTCACAAAAGCACCCTGAACAACTTGTGATGAAAGCAAACGTGAGAGGGAAATATAACAATAACAATGCTCAGAGAAATATGAGAAACACGGCAAAAAGACTCCAATCAATAAAAGAATAGCCATGTAAGCTTCTCCTCCCTCCATGTTTCTTTACCTCTAATCTCAGTATGGGTCAGGTGGATGAGCAAAATGATGACAGGCACGTCCATCCTGAGGCTCAGAAGTTTTCCTGCGCTCATGTCGCTCAGGCTGTAGAGCTGCAGATCAATTAACGATAGGTTGAAAAAAACCGCCAGACGAGAGATAAGTGAGCCGAAGTCCAAGTCAGTCCAAATGTTAGAGCGTGCCCGACATTTAAAAACGACCGAAAGGGCGAACTAAGCCATTGGAAGGACCTGTAGAAGTAGCTACGCGGTGCGCAAAAACATCCAGAGGTGACAGAGACATTCTCTCCATGTTGTCCTTCAGGAGCTTTCTGAAGACTCTCCGTTGAGCGCAGTATGATATGTCTCTCTCTCTCTCTCTCTCTCTCTCTCTCTCTCTCTCTCTCTCTCT
>NW_022280095.1:2051863-2078810 GCF_004355925.1 Anarrhichthys ocellatus
TCTCTCTCTCTCTCTCTCTCTCTCTCTCTCTCTCTCTCTCTCTCTCTCTCTCTCTCTCTCTAAAAATCATCTGTTCATTCTTAGTCTCATCTATTTTTTTGCCACTTGCCCCAAGCAGCACAAAGTATGAAATGTGGAGGTGCAGCAGCCATGTTACACCTCCTCTGGTCTGAGGATCCAGGCTACACGTGAGTTTATTTAGTGGAGCTGATAGCAACACTGTGATTTATGTCTGTTGTACTTCCTAAGAAAATAAGGCAGAAATAGCCTCGGCTAATTCCTCTTTTCAACAATTACTTTATTGTGATTTAATAAGCTAGTAGGCCTTTTTCTTTTTAGTCCAACAATTTCGGTAATACACTTGTTTGCTTATTTGGAGGATTGATAGAAGGATTGATCACATTCACATTTTAGGCCTTTATGCGTTGGTGACGTTAGCTTTAGTTTACCATATAGAATGGAAGCAGGAAGGAAACAGCTAGCCTGGCAAAAAGGAAAACAAATATCCAACCTAACATCACTCTAAACCCAAGTGTAAAATGTATTGTTGTCACCATGAAGTCGCAGGCAACCAGCTTGGACTCCAAGAAGTCACTGCATCTGGCCTAGAAATAGTCCAGCACATAACTCCTGCAAAATAACTTGCCTTTTACTGACAAAATACTATAATATGATACTATAATGTGTTAATTAGTTAGGTTAGAGGTGCTGTTTTCTTCTGATTCCAGTCTTTGTGGTGAACTAAGCTACAGGACAAATATAACAATGGTATCGATCTTCTCATCTGACTCTAAAGAAAATGATTTCATGACAGCGAATAATTTGGGTGAAACGATGTGGAAAATTTAGAAGTTGTTCAATTTCACCACTGAGCCAAGTGTGCCCTACAATCGGCGTGAAGATAAAGAAAAGCCAGAGTCGAGGTCTATTGGATATAATTGGAGACATTTGTCTTTTAAATACTTGGACCCATTTATGTCATCGCCATTTTGACACTAGCTTGGATTCAGAGGGCTTGACACATTTTATTTTTCTTTTACTTGGATTTTATTTTTAAAGTTGATGAAAGTTTCATTACAGCATATTTCAATCAGCTTAATTACCATTTGGATGGTATGATGATATGCAGATAGGGCTGAGTTCAACAGAGGAGAGTTTTGAAATCGTCAAAGAATCATCCAAAGAAGTTTGTTTTTTTCAACAAAGGTTCTCATGCACTCTCTGACAAACAAAGTAGGATACGAAGCAGCAGCAGCAGCAGCATGGTTATCGTCATTATAAACACTGAGCACATGTTCCAGTGCTGCTCTTTGTTTTGCATGAAGAACCCAGAATTGTCCCAGGCTTTTGTGGCACCCTAACAACATCCGATTATGAATCGTACCACTTAGGCAACATGCCCATTTTTACATAATCTGTGAACTGTGACCTTGCCTATCAGCCGCCAGGAGAGAGCGACAAAGAACGACAGAGTTAAGGTTACAAATCTTTCTTCTGATCTTGGTTTTGTTTGCCAATACGCCCCTTTAAATCTCCTCTACCTCTAATGAGAGCCTTATCTGGGAATAGATCACAAGCTTCTCTCTTTCTTTATTAACAAGGACATTAATAAACATTGATTATGGATTACGCAAAAGGATATTTCATTTTATTATAGTCCCTGGTTAAATGTGACATTGCTCACCTAATGAATAATATAAGATTTAAATTAAAACAGTTATAGAAGTCACTAGAAAGGGGAATATTAATGTAAGCAAAGATATCATAAAGGTTGATGCTGTGTTTGTCCTTTTTTTGCAACCTTGCATTGAATTATAGATCATCTGAAATGGAATATTTCTTTTCAAAAAATCACACTAACTGAATTCACAATTACTGGTAATGTTTGGTTTTGTTACTCAGAGTCAGCCCCAAGTTCATTGACTGATTCCGACACTTCTGAACCGACAGCTGTGTGAGTCTAAGATGGTCCCAGTGAGCTACCAAACACTTTCAGGGCATTTATTTTCTTTTTAAAGTGTGATGGTTTTACAGACACAATATTGTTTCAGATTCAAAGAATCCAAAAGTAACTCAAAAAACTTCACAGTTATAGTTAGAAACCATGTCCACTTTCTGTAATTTCATTAGAAAAACATTATCCGCGGAGGGTTTGATTCTCTGGAATACATTTTGTTGTTTCATCAGATAACATGGCATCAATATTCTCCACCAAAAGCATATGGTGACATTGAATTTGATTTCCATTGTCATTTAATTTATCTAAATTACAGCTGCTGATTTGATGCAAAACAGAGGTCCAAAGAAATGCAAGATATAGACGAAGAAAATGAGAGACTCAATGTTCCTGAAAGAAAGCCTTCAAGTTACTTCTCAGGAGATCGTGTGTGTGTGAGATCAAGAAGTTAAATTGGCTTGTTGCAGTAGTTCCCTGCCATGATCCTTTCTGGAGCAACAGTTGTTGTTTTTCCAGGCTCAGCATGAGCTCTGGAGATACAAATGAACCTCATGACATCTGTGATATCATACATTTTACAACAGTTCAAATTAACGCATTACATTTGATGATTGCTTTTTAATCTATGACATGTTTTTTGACCACTTGGGGGCAGGGGGAATAAACTCCAAGCACAACACATTATCGCCTTCGAAACTTTATAGCGCAAGCGTGGCTTCAAACAGTCGTACATTTACACACCCAGCAGGCAAACCAAGGATGCGCATGTCCATAGAAAAGTACTCAATCTCAAATGTTAGATCCAATCAGTTATGCTGCAATAGTTTGTAGATCCCTTCATTTTCTTCACCACCATGTCCTGAATTGTAAGTGTCTCTGTTGAACTTGCTACGTGGTACACACCTCTGGATGCAGGTGAATGTTTTGCAATGATTAGTGATGATGGAGGTGGTTTGAAGTCAGGGAATTGGCGGATGATGGCGGAGGGAAAAGGTGATGAGCAGATTTCATTCTGGTGAGCGAAGCGGGAGAGGTGATTGCAAACAGGTTTGCTGGTAGGCAGTCCAAGTGATTCGCAGGACAGAAACGACACACACACACACGCACACACACATTCACAGAGACAAGCCGTGCACATGGAAGACACAAGAAGAGTGTGAAACTAATTCCTACATTTTGGTTTGCTTTCTTAACTGTCAATGAGTGAAGACGATGACCGCACATTCAGTGGAATAAAAGGGACTGCGCTCTTGACAATCGACAGAAGCAACAAAACGCAATATTCACCTGCCAAATGCATTAAAAAGCTGTTGCATTTGATCAGTGCCAGTTAAAGCATTCAACGGCTCAGAGACAATAACGAGACCAGAGACACCACAAAAGGCCGGGGGTGTCCGCTCAGAAATAACAGAGTGAGCGAAAACAACCAAATTGAGTTTCACCAGGCATCAACCCTCACCATCTGCTGTGCAGTCCTACAGTTGAAAGGACGAATGTGCACAAACACACAAATATACACACGGACTAAAGCGGCTCGTTTCACTCAAAGCATCACAAAGGTGTTTAAGGATTAAAAAAAGAATGTTTATTGATGAGGAGTTTGTGAGCAGCTGGGAGGGCAAACCATTTGGCTTTCAGTTAAGAGACACAGTTGCAGTAATCAACATTTATGAAGTTCAAAGAGTTGAAAACAGGAACGATCTGATCTTATTCATCATCATGATTCAACCATTTCTTATATCTTTTCAGTGTTTTATTGTTACTGTGACAAAAACAATTCAAAGTCAAGTTATTTTATATGAATATCCACATAAATGTAGTTATTAAAGATTGAAAAATAAAAACCTAAATCATTTGCAATATGCTTATTATATTTTGGTTTTCATCAGCAGGTTTGTGTAGTATGGAGCCTTGAAACTGACTGAATATATTCTGAATATATCAATAAGTAATACTATAAGATAGATTATTCAAAACAAAGCCTGCAAATTTTTCTTTGACCTCCAATCAGCTGCTATTTATTTATTATTTTGTTCCTTCAGCACTAGTCAGTTGACAAAATGAATGTAATCTACATTTATGTCACCCTAGGCCTTTTTGTCTTTTCATGTTCTTGTTATTTTCTCATTTTGGGTTCCTGGATCAGGGTCTGTCTTCACCATAAAAGGCACACCCAACTCATACAAGCATTGGGAAAACTGGAAATGTGGTGATTGAAATAAGAAACGTTGCTTGGGGGATATGGGAAATAGATAAATGATTAAGAAGTATTTACACTCGTTTTAACCGGTTATTTTTGAAGAGGCTCAGTTTGTTTGGGGATATGTGAACACAGTAATTACTTTTGAATGCAACGCAATTGTCGTGAGAGTGTGTGGTGGTATGCACCCGTCAGAGCCTCTCTCCGATGGCGAACTCTTGAGGTGACACGTCTTTTAATAGGATACATCTGAATAGTTTTTTTTTTAACCACAAAAACGCAATCTACTTTCTTTCAGTTTTTTCATTTATTTTGCCAGCATAACGTATTAATTGTCCGAAAAAAATCAACAGAGCTACAGGTCAAAGTGCTACTTTAAGAACTTTCTCTCTCACACACACAAACGCAGTCCAGTTTCACTACGCTTGTTGGGAACTTGAGTGCATTCCCTCCCTCACCTGTGCATTTCATTGAAAACTTGTCTCAGTGTGTGAAGTTTTTTCTTCAAATAGCTGTTCAGTAGGGAGCATTGGTAGCCCTTTCAATTCATTTTGGGGGCAAACTAGCTCGAGGGACAAACTTTCTCTGATAATGTGACTTTGATGAAACAATTTCCATTAGTTTCAAACTAACAAAAAAACTTCTTCAGAAGAGTTTAAGTGTCAGAATAAATGTCTTTTATCTTATTAATGTATTCAAACTAAATGAGTCTAACTCATCAGATGTTGTTAAAATTGCAACTTTGGTTTCAACTCTACAATGGCACATTTTGCCTCCCACCAAGAATAGAATAAGCCTATCGCCTTGCCTTTCAGCAAGCCCCCTGCTCTGCATGTGCAGAGATGTGTGTCAATGGCACTGAGGTGGAGCAAGTGAACAGCTTAAAGTTCCTGAGAATCAGCATCACCTGATGTGGTCATCAAACATCTCCATCCTTGTAAAGAAAAGCTCACGAATGGTTTTATTTATTGAGGAAACTTAAGAAGGGAAAATTCCTGTGCAAGGTTCTCGTTAACATGGAGCGACAGCAAGCATCCTGACTGGAAACATTACAAACTGGCATGGCAAGTGCACGGCCCAGGACAGGAGCGCTCTACAGTGTGTGATTAAAACCGCCCAGGTAGCCATCTACTGGTGAGAAGATGTCCCTGTGTAGAGCCCAAAAGATACTAAGAGACACTACCCAGCCCAGCAACAGCCTGGTCACCCTGCTGACATCTGACAACAGAGACAGAAGTATCAGCTGCAGCACCACCAGACACTTCAAAGCAGCTTCTTTTCTCAGGCTGTGAGACTTTCAAATTCATCCTCCACCCTCCACCACCATATTGTAGTTTTGCTTTTTACATGTGTTTTTCTTGTGTGGCAAAATGGATCTACAACTACATTTCAATGCTCAACCCTGTAGTACAATGACAATAAATTACGCTTAAACCTTCATTTTATGTGAGTCTCTCTGTTGTGCCCCCCACCGGCTATCGGTGTCCGCTCTGCACTGCGCTCATAAGGCGGTTACTGCTAATAACTCCGTCCAAACCCAGGGCATTGTCAGGAAAGCGTAGCACCCGCTGTTCGAATCCCCCTCAGGTAAGCACTGTAAGCTCAGAATCAGAACCGTTAATTTGCCGAGGTATGTTGCACATACAAGGAATTTGACATGGCGGGTGGAGCATAACAATCAACACAGTGCAAAAATAGAAACATATTATAATTTACAATAAAATATAGTGCACAAACAAACAGATAAAACAAGTATAATGTAAGTGTAATGTAAAAGTGTCAAGTGTATTTAAATGAAGAAACATAGAAGGGATGTGCTGGGGAGTGTACCTGTATATCTGTGGCTGAGCAATGCACATTCTTCCTGGAGGGCAATATATCAGAGTAGTCTTTACAGTAAGTTCCAGTTCCTAAAAAAAAAAAAGAGACTGCCCATTTCTCAAACCCTCGAACACTTGAGCCCGTTGAGCACGTTGAGGTTAGCATTAGTTGAAAGCATCACAAAACAGCTAATCTCTAAAACTCTTTTGTATGAAAAATACAGTTTTTTTTATTCTATGGTAAAATTGTGTCATGATTTAAGATTTTTTTTAAAGTGCAATGATAATGCTACATACAGTAGACTACAATGATGTAAATTATAAAATATTGGACAATAATCTTAATGACTAAAAAAAATGACTAGGATTTTTCAACTACTTGGCTGCATCCTACCAACTGTTCGTCCTTCTCAGAGGGATTTGTAGCGTGGGATATATTTAGGCTCAGGACTCACTGTAGGATCATTTAACATTTAATGTGGCTAAGAGAACAAGCAGCACCTAGCCCTGCAATAAACAAATGGCCTCTGCCAAGTAAACCACAGCCATATATCTGAAAACTGCAAACCACAATGTGGTTCCTTAAACGTCCTGACATTTATCATTCCCATTAAATACCATTTCAGCCTTTCTCAGGCTTGTGCAGGTGCAGTTTGATGCATTATAATACCAAACTGGGAAAATAGCTGTGAGACAAAAAACAGAGGTGGGACAGTAGACCAAGGCGGGAGATATGTATTACATCTGTGCAGCAGACCAGCATTTTATGAGGAACTCTGAGTTCCCTCACAGCATGAATTAATAATACAATGGGGCTAAACCCTCTGGTCTCATTATAAATGTCACAGGCAGGTCAGGCAGAGAGCTCTGAGATAGACAAGTCTTACTCTCAGAGTGGCACGAATGCCTCTCTGCATCTGCAGTGTTCATGTCAGGAGAAAGTGTTCAATTCTTTGGAGTAACCTCGTTCTACTTCAGTAAGTGCATGACAATTTCATCTCACTTAACTCCTCCTCCAACCCATTCTCACTCCCAACTCGACAAAAAACGACACTTGGTCAGTGCCCCTCTGTAAAACAAACTGTGCTATAAAACAAAGCATTATCATTATTAGTAGTCACATTTTCTATGGCTATCACCACCAATGATATCATTGCAATTAATTAGTTTGGCCGCAATTAATTATCAGTTGTCTCATTTGTTCCTTATTTATTGTTTGTAAATATGTGTTCAGTTTCTAATACAATGCACCATTTGAGGCTGAAATAACTGAAGTTGTTGGGCTTGAGCAATGACAATAAAGTTCTGGAATCTTGAATCATCAATCTTTTTGATAACTGTCAATTGTGAAACAAAGGTAAAGGAGTTCTCTTGTTCGCAATAGAAGAGGACTGAATCGGACTGGTGTGTGTTGGCCCAACCAGCCGACCAGCACAGCGAGGAATGGGCGGAGTGATTTTGGAAATTCAAGGTATGTTGTGGCCTGTTTGGAGGCAGTACTGTACAGCCATAAGGCTTAGTGGTAATTAAATCCCCCTAGCCCAAAAAAGAAAACATTTTCTCAGTACTACCTGTCCCGTGACTGTTCTACCGGAGCTCCCAAATCCTGGTGGAGATAGAATTACACTTCAAGGCTGAAAAAGTTGATTAAGTGCTTTGCTTTTACTCAGACCAAATGTACCTTCTACTATGAGGTCTGTAAGGACCAATTTCCAACAACGAGATGAGATAAATGCAGGTGCATGCAGATGTGCAAACGGCCCTTTTAGTGAGAAGCAAAATGTACAATTGCATTCTAGTCTTGTGAGCCGACCGTCAGTGGACAAATGATCTACTTTTGTTTAACAACCCATGGAAATCTTGATCAACTTTAACAAACGCTTGATATCTAATCGACCGAAAAGTCATAATTACATTAATTAAGATCACCGCACTCAAGACACAATGCTAAGGTGCAAGAAGGCCAAAAACATCTAATCCTGAGAAAGGAAGGTTCTGCACACGGTGGTCCAATGCAAGTATTTCATGATGCAGCCAGTCCTTGCCTAGATTTTCATCTGGGCAAGAGTGTGCAAGGAATCTCAGATCTTATAACAGTATCAAATAAAGTGCACCCAGCCTCAAACCAAATACAAATAACAGAGATACAGATGAGAAGTAGTATGAGGGAAGAAACTGGGACAACTGTAAACTGCATGTATAGTTATATTGCTCATATCAAAGTCCACATTTAAACCAACAGGATGTAGTGATCAGAGTCTGCCATCATATTTCATATCAACAAGGGATGAAATTACTATGCGGAACTTGAAAGCGGTCGTATCTTGTGACAAACCCACGGAGAATGAGTTCTCCTGCAGCTCTATGGACCACTTCAGTATCTTCCGGCTCAGTGTCTTGGTTGTACATCCTGCGACATACTGTTTTGGTTCAGTACCGCGGCTCTCGTCATCGTTGTTTCCACATAAAGCTCTATAAACCCTCTGCACGCTGCCTACCCTGTCGTGAACGAGTTGGACATTTTCATTTTTAATTTCATTTTCCTACAACCAAATCCTGCTAATTAGTATTCCCTACGCTGTCGTCAATTTTAATTCTGCCCTTTCGGGTTGTGTTGGGGTCCCAGAGTAATGTGTGTAGACTGTTGAGTATTGTTGCCTGCTGGGGGAGTCTATTGGTTGTAGAGAACTACAGTGAAGGGCTTCTCTTTTATGAATCCCCAGCAAAATCAGACAGTGACATTGACAACAAGGCCACAGGAGCTGTATGGGGACAGTGTGTGTGTGTGTGTGTGTGTACAATGTGTGTGACGAGCACATAATTCCCATCCTCACACTAGTTCTCACAAAGACAGCAGTGGCTGCAGGTTAATTGGACTCAGGTGGGGCACCGACGTGATGAGATTAGTTTTACCAAAGAGATCTCATCGTCCTGCATCATGATACTGGAAGACGCTACATACAGAGTATGTATTACGTCAGTGTATTAAAAGGTGTTACAATTCTGTGATGTTAATGGAAATATGGTGACAGAGTGCTCAATCTACGATCACAGGACCTCACAATAACCTCACACATCCCAGAGACATACACGGCAGCAACAGCCACAGACTGGTGATCCTGAAACAAAAGAACAAAAGAGATGGATTGTTGCATTTTTAGAAAAATGTTGTGTTAATTAGGCGATGGACTTATTCAAAGAATATGAAACAACAGCTTCCTGTCTCACGGAGGCTGTGAGACGTGGCATGTGAATGAATAAGTCACGAGAGAATTGTTTGGGAGGGGGCAGGTTAGCGTCAGTTTGCTGACACTAACCCCTACCGAGGATATCAATTAAAACCTGAAACACTCTTTCCTCCTTTGACCCTCTTTTTTACTGTTTCCCTTCTTGGCTTCTTCATGCTCACCTCAAACTGAAGCTAAAACTACGGCCAAAGCGCTTAAGAGCTTAATTTCTAAGACTTTGAGAAACTGCTCCTGCCTGAAACTCTGTTCTATCCCCTGTGTTCCCACTGCTGAAGTCAAAACTGAAGAAAACTGTCACCCGAACTCCATGTAGTCACATCCAGTCACCAGACGTGCCGATAAAATTGGGACTAAATCCTGTCAAGTTTGTCCTGAAAATTAGACTAATCCTGAGTTTTGATTAGTTATGGTCTAATAAAACATGAAACACTTGTTGTGAAACATTATTTTAGTCTTGCCAATAGAGGGGCACTGTTATGTCCGTAGCTGTGTGCAATAGTGACGGTAATTCATAAAGAACTATGGATAGTTATTACGCAAAGCTATGATGTTGCTGAATCAGAACATTTACACAGCGAACCATCTATCGCTGACATGAAGTCCGGTGTCCCTTTACATCCAGACAAAAAGCATAATAACGTATTAAAATAAGTATTTCACTGTTCATACAGCACAGTTACAGTGTTTCTTTTCCCCAATGGTAATATCCTCGCACTCAATTTGTCAAATACCAACACTTGGTTAACTGTCCTAAGCTTCAAACTATGATGCTCTAGGTACCGCTCTAGCATGTCAGCTTCCTTTCGTTACATGCAAAGTGTCTTTTCAAAATAAACCTCCATCTTCACAAGAAGTTACGCTTAGGCAACAAAACCACTCAGTTTAGGTTTAAGAAAATAGTCCATAAATCTTTCATTTATAGATAAACTGATCAAATTATTTGTGTTACACCACTGTAGACTGCGTTACGGACTCCGTAGAAACCTTCAGATTATCAAACATCAAATCATTGAAAGAAGGATGGTGCCACGAGGTAATTGAACGTTTTGTACAATCACATGTTATCTAAAATTAAACTTTCATTTTTGAAAGTAGAGTGTAGCCACTCTACCACAAATTAAATATAAATTGATTAACCAATCAGCGCAGTACCTTCTGTCTGATGGTATCTTCTACATCCTGTGTGAGCTTTTGTGAGATCCATTTCTCTATAATCCAGAACATTTTTAAATAGCTTTTGTTAATCATCAACTAAACTGTAAAAAGTATTCTGTCTGTAGTGCGGGAGACAGTAAGGACATAATGCACGGATACTGTGATAATGAGACATGCGAGTGGAGCCGAGGCAGCTTTTTGACAAAGAATAACACTCAGCCCCATTCAGCAGATTACTAAAGGAGCTCTTTATCTACAAATATTAACGTTTGTCCCCTCTTATTTAATTTTTTTCTTGCCCGTAACTTTCTTAACGACTGTTTATTTTATTCTTCGAGCTTTATTTTTAATTAAGCTTCAATTTAAGCTGATTTGTCATTTTAATTATCTTCACTTTTTATGTCAGGAATTATTGACTATATTGATACTGCAGCATGTGCATATTTTTCCAGTTTTCAAAAGAGGGTAAAAGTGTGTTTGGATTAAGCTTCATCCCTCTTGGTGTGTTTCTGTTGGCAGTGGTGGACTGACACCTGAGAGCTGCGCATGCAATGTCTGCGGTGTACCACTGACCAGAGTGTGTCACTTATGGCCTACGAATGTTGAAATAAGAAGTTATACTTCACTTGTTCAACAAGCCCGCGAGGGGTTGGTTCTGTACCAGCATTGATTCAAGACATCTCTCCCTTCACAACATTAAAACATGTGGAGGGACCCACAGCACGGGCTGTTGATTTGGTATGCTAGTTAGCCTAGCTTGCCAACTTTACCACTGTTTTCCATTAGACCTGCAGAGCAATGTGCTGCTCCCACAGAGTACTCTCGTCTTGCATTCTACAAAGGAGCGGGTCTTGCCTTAGGACTGCCTTAGCTGTCTCTTTCATGGGTCCAGTTGTTGTGATGGCAAGTGATCAGTCTGCTCAAACCGAACAACGTACAAAGTGCATAAATCACAGATGGGATTGACATATGTAGTTGGCTGTGTGGCCTTTGGAACTGTGGTGGTAACAAACAAGTTTTAGTGTTTGCCCACATAGATTTTTACACTAGCGAAATTACAGAATATAACATTCTGTCTGTTCATTCTTTGAAACTCGCCAACAACACTTTGAAACACGCCGTCTCAACCATCGGTCTCGTGGTTGAAAATCCTGTGTTTGTTTTACACATCCATCCATCTCCAGCCCCCTGGAGAGCACTAATATAAGGGGCTCCATGGCAGCAGAAAGATATTACAACTTAGCATTTCTTCTTCTTGATAATTTACAGTTTGACCTAATATACACAACAACAAACACAAAGTATATATACTCTATGCTGGTAAAAATGTTTTATTTCAGCTCAACTTGAAAGAGGAACTTTTACACATAAAGGTCTGTTTAAAGTATTACAGCACATATTAAACCTTCCAAAGGGAGCTGCACAGAGTCTGATAAATTGCTTCAAGCCTCAAGCCAGCGCGAGTTGGGACCAGATTGAAAATGAAACACAATCTGGTGGTGTGGAGTTACCGGCCTCAGACACATACAGACTCAGGGGCTGCAGGAATCGGCTGCTATTTATTGAGAATGGGACGTGGCAAAACTTGATGTAAATGTCCTTGGCACAATGCGAGAGCAAAATCCATCAGGTTATAACAAAGAAGAAGAATAAATTGAATAAAAAAAGTGACTGGTTCTGGTTCTGATTTTTATCCTATTTTTACTTTCCATCATGTGCACCGCAATCTTTTATCAAGAGTGCTCTAAAACATGGTGGAGTACTTTTTTTAAATAGAACTTGACGAAAGTAACCGAGCAGTCAGATCACTTATCAGCCCTTCGGTATATGATTCAAAGTATACTGCTTGTCATTAAACCACGGGACCATAAGGGTATGGATTATCAGGTCCCCAAAATATGACACACACACACACACAACTTCTCCATTTCTCTCTGCCTTCCACCTCTTTTATAACCACTTGCTTCTTTCATGCCAACTGGCATTCTTTCTCCATCTTATTTCATTTTCATTCTAACTAATTAATTTAATCTGTTTTCCTCCCATATTGCCATTTTATGTAATTGGAGACATACAGTAAGAGGCAAAATCACAATCATTAACCGTCCATACATTTAAATTTTTAGTAGTTTACAACTGATCTGTTTAATTAGATTTATTTTCTTATATCTAAATATATTATATTATATATATATATATATATATATATAAAATAAACTGTTAATTTACTCCTCCTTCCTTCTACCGCTTCATTATCTGTTAATTCAGTAGGTCTTTTTGTTTTGCAGTCTTTTCAGTGTAGTACTGGTAAATTATGTATGTGTATATTTGTGTGGTGAAACACATGGTTTAAGATACCTAACTTTTAAGAAGACTTTTTATAACTTCAAGTGCCCCTCTCTGAATGGATGACATGACACTAAATTCTACCAGTTGCAGAAGAATAAGCAAAGCAGTTGAAAAGATGTTAGTGATGTGCTTTCTTTCGCGGGTGCAGTTTGTCAGACAGAATACAAATCTGCACAATAATCCAGGCAGAAAAACGTTAAAAACTGTGCATAAATAGCTTGCGAATACCGCCTCTGCATGAATAATTAGAGCATAATGTGTATTTTTTTTAACTGAATTAGGAAATAATAATAATCATATGCAACAGGTGAGAGGCTCAGGGCGGTTGTACTTGTTCCTTAACCTCTTTTGTTGCCGTTTCAGTTTCAGAGAACAGTGCGTCTTTGACATGTCAACATGAGTTTCATGTGCTGGTGAAACAGATCCTGACTGACAGAGAAACCCACGGTGGAGATATTTACGTAACAAAAAAAGTTTTTGTCGGATGGGGAAGCAGAGCGAGAGAGAAGTTAACCATGAGAGATGATAGCTGAGGCTTAATGACCACCCAGATGTAACCGCAATGGCTTTGTAGCAGGTACGTAATCATCCAAATTTGAAGCATATGGGAACCTTTCCATTCATCAGTCTGTCTTGTCGTCGAGGAATAAAACATCAAACATGTCTGACTTTTTTTTCGGGCACAAACCTGCAGTGCAGCCAGGGTTAAATCTTTATAAATCACAACCAGGCCCACTGATTCAAGCAGTGGCAATTCCAAGACAGGATGAGACGCCAGACGGAATTCAACTGACCAACTGTTGACATGTTGCTGCAGAACAGATCAAACAAACAAAGTTACGCGTTATGCTAATGGTACGGATGCATAGTTTAGACAAAAGTTTCATCATAACAATTCCCTTGTGCATAAAGCCCGGTCCATAAAGAAACAGTTTTATGAGTTTAGTGAGGAAGAACTTCAGCCAGCTCTCAAAAGAGTGGAAGCTGTTGCAGTTAAATGTTATTGCCCATTATTTCTGTCTACAAATGTTTTAGCTATGAAGCTAAAAAAATTTAATAAAATCACAGCTTGAGAGAAACAATCTTTGAAATGTTATGCAGTAAAAGCAGCAGTCGACTATCATTGATTTAAGTTTACGGTTCAGTAAGCTGTCACATAAACCAATGATTTGAGTGGAGATATTTCCCGAGTGATTAACTCTACACAGAAAAAAAGGAGAGGAAATGTATTCTGCTCAATTTGTACCAAAAAAATAGTTTTGCTCAGGTTGCAGCAGCATTTCAAGCTTGGAACTCGGGCAGCGACATGCTGCAGTTGTGTGTTTGAATCTGAGCAGAAAGTGAGCAGATTAAGTTTCTCTCTTTTCCGTTTCAAACTGCTCCTTGTTGTAGGTGACCTGTTTAGGAAGCTACGGTTTCCACTGTTTCGGAGTGGATGACAATGCTGAACATGAAGTGCGTGGGGAAAGTGTGAGCGTGACCTCCTATCTTCTGCCAAAGGCAGTCTTGGTTTAAAGCCTACATACTGCACAACCATGTGCTTGACATCTAATTGATATTGAGGCAACAGGACCTCACAAAGCAATGACAGCAGCCTGTGAGGAAGCATGCCACAAAAGCGGTTCAGCCTATTACACTGAAATATCAAACTCAAACATGAGTGTTGATACTTCACCACTTTGAAAATCACCGGCATCAAAGCATCATAAGACGACACCAGCCTAAGAGCAGAAATTAACAGAATGACATTGTACAAACAAAACAACACTCAGTGACCATGTTGCCGAGGACACGAACACAGAAACACAGAAGTTCACCACAAGCAGAGAACACTTGGCAAAATGAAGTGAATCAGCGACGGCCTTCAGAGTTATTTAACCCTTTGGAAACTAGAATTGCAGGAAGTTTGGTGAGAACGGGATTTATTTTTCTCTACAAATCCTTCTGCACAAGGTGTTTGCAACATTGCAGCACAGCAGCAACACAGTAGAGCAAAAGCACACGTTTACAACACACCGCCCTGTTGCAAAGGTTGCATTTAATACATGTTGCAGCAAATAGAGAAACGTTTGAGGGAAGCAGTGCTCTCCAGTCGTCTGTCTGAACAAACTTGCAGGCTTATTTCTTCCAGTGAAGCAAATCTTCTCAGAACAATGTTGAACATTGAGTTTTGTTTCGAAGCACTTCAAATGGAAAAGCTAGCATACTAGTACAGCTCTCCATCCTCCTGTGATTGTATCAGCTCATAATTGCTTTAATTCAATCAAACAGCAAGATAGCGCCTGTGTTCTCATGTGTGTCTGTTTGTTTATCTCATGGACTGAACTCCATCTGCATGTCATTAACATGCTGCCGTCCCCTTTGTCTCGGAGCTATATCTGAATGCCATTAGAGCGCTCTTTGGTCTCAGTTTCGTGTCCACATAAAGAAGAGATGCCAAGAAAGCTGTTAGCCGCGCCTTGTTTTCATTCAGGCCGGCCGAAGGGAGCAGACGGATTAGCGAGACTGAAATGCTTCAGATGTGGCACCAATACTGACTGTGTTTACTTTGAAAAATGCACTTTGCTCCAGTCTGTCTTCTCTCATATCATTGGATATCAATTACACAAAAGAAAAACCCAAATAGTGGCTTATTTGAACCTGGACCAGCTGATCTGAAAAACGTTGTGGTTGTACAGTGAAAACAGAAAAGGACCACTTCTTCTTTTCAGGCTTCTCGGGAACACTTGGAGGGGATTTCCTCAGATTTGGCACAACGTTTATATGGACACAATGTTGAACTAATTAGATTTGGGTGGTGAAAGGTCCCTGTGACCTCACAAAACACATCTTTGATTACAACCCAAGCATGAATATGCTAATTATGCAACCCAGTTTCACGGCAGGTTGTGAAATAGTCACGCAATTAAAATCTAGCAATTAGCGTACACGGACACACAGGTTTTCCTTTTTTTTAAATCTTGTGTCACTCAACACGTAAATAATACCAAATAAAAGTCAATTAGGATGCTTTTAATGGTGTATACACAAATGAAAAGCAACTACGACTATGCAACTGTCAGCGCTGCTGATATTGTATTAAATATTACAAAAGACCACTGAAAGCGGGCGGTGAGGTGGATGGATGTGTAAAACAAACACAGGATTTTCAACCACAAGACAGGTGATTGAGACGGCGAGTTTCAAAGCGTTGTTGCTAAAAGACACACTTGTGAAGGTTTTCCCAAACCCAACTAAGTGGTTCTATTGCCTAAACCTTAAGTTTGTTTTGTTGACAAAACCTAACCGTACATACTTATTTTAGGACCAACCTCACACGAGACAAAGGACAAATGATTTACAGCTTTGAAGTGATCTACGTGTGCTTTGAGAGCAATGAATTCTTCTTCTGATAAACATCAAAAGCTTTTAGCACTGTAAAAAGCATAATTTGAAACAAGCTTCTTTCACGCCGATGTTCATAAGTATTATAAATGTGTTCTCATGGCTCGCTTTGAAACAGCTTTATATCTAAATGAATCACCTGAACGGATTGATAAAACCCTCATCACGTCCGTTTTCAAACTCGCCCACAAAAGTGACTCCGACTGTCCTTCTTGAAAAGAATCAGACAAATCCTCTTTTCCCTTTCCCATGCGTAGAAACTATCATTATATTTTGCAGCATTATTCTGCTGAAAATAAGTAACTGTTATTAGACAAAACACCACGCACATGGCAACAATACCAGTTCATGTGTTTCAAGTGAAGCACCGTTATACATTTGACAGTTCACTAAGTATCAGAACTTCTTGAGGAAGTTGGAAAGGTCAGTGGATCTTTTCATTGGTGGAGAATAAAGCTTGGAGCACTTAGCTACAAGGTGATTAACAAACAGGTCAGTGGTGTGGCTGGTTTCTCCCTAAAAGAAAGAGCCTTTTTAAGTGATCATCAGTGAGTAAATCATGTGTGGATAATGCCATTTAAAAAAAGCCAAGACGCTTTGAGAAGGGGAATCATATGATTTGGCACAGTGGTCTGAAAGGGACAAGTCAGGCTTAGTACATTTTCCTCTGGAACCATCTTCAAATAGATAATTTGATATAAAGATAATAAGATGTACTGTTTGTTAACACGAGCATATTTGAAAGCGGATTCGATAACTGGACATTGTCAACAAAGCTGAAGATTGCGTGAATGCATTTTGCAGAACACGCTCACGCACCTCAAAGCTCGCCGTTCAAGCTTTAAAAATACTCAAGCCTACACTCCCTAGTCCTGTTTGGATCACAGGTTGTGCCTTTAACAATCACTGATATCTGCTCTTTAATTGGATAAATGAGTGAAAAAAGGAAATAAAGGTGAACAAATAAGTGCTGGCTGATATTCTGACTCAAACTTATCCATGACGCAGTGAAAAATTCTCTCAATCATAAAACAGATTTGTCTTTGATTAAATGTGTCCATTCTCGCTTTAAAAGATAAGAAACATGTAATCAATCAGAAATGTCGTGAAAGCTAAATAAACACATGACAGGACAGCCTCAGGAGCAGGAAGACCAAACAGTAAATCATTTGACATGCAGTAATTGTTGACAGGCGAAAGCAACCGTGACTAAATATTTTCATGCGCCAGCTGATAAGAACCATCTGTGTTTAATCTGATAGATTTACTGGTCACTGATGTAAACAGGAAGACGAGGGAGCACTGAAGGAAGAAACTTGAGCGTTGCTGCTGCAGACTCTCACAGCTGCTTTAGACTCAAAGGAAACATGAGCAACAGCTGTCAAACTGTTTCGTCTGTGAACTGCAAAGCTGGAAACGTCTCCTGTGTGTGCTGTTGAGAGGGAGAGCCCTGTGGAGTCCATAACGTCTCACTGGATTAACGACGACGGTGCGTGTGCATCTGTGTCTGTGAACGAAAGTGGCGGGCAGTGGAACAGACTGATCCATTTTTGTGATGTTGACATGAAACGTCAATGCATTAAAAGGCCCAGAAATACAGGACATCCCTGCAGCTGCAACCTGATATGAAATTTCAGGGAAGTTTAATAAAAACTTTAAAAAACTTCAACTTCTAAGAGTCAAGGCGAGCAAACTGAAAAAGATATCAATCCTGTCTTGCTTCAATCATTGTTTGAAGCATTTTAAAACAGACACCGTTAACAATCTAAGCACCACGGTGATATGAATAGAGTGATCTACGTATTCATCCTTTCTGCGAGGATGCATGTTGAATGCATATCTATGACAATATGTCATCTGCCGGACATCACACAAAGCCTTCAAGAGAAACCGTCACAACGGGAATGTCACTACAGGCAGTCAATGTCCCTGTTGCTACAGTAACTAATGTCACGGTGACATGATACAAAGGCACTTCACGGCTCATGAGATTCTGGCCTCAATGAGAAATGACAAGTCTGGAAGACTGAAAGCCACACACTCACTACACAGAATGCAATATCATCAACGTAATATCATGATCACGCTGTAGTTATTTTCGAGAAAGACAAAGTCATAATTCTGTGTTTCTCTGCGTCTTCCTTCATGTCAGTCTGTTATGAGGCAAAAAAAAACACAAAAAGTTTTGTTCAACACAATGAATATTTTATTTTCAAATTATCGAAAAATGTAATTCAACAGGTTTTCAGCAAGCATGCACAAACATTTATATATTCATAAAAACAGCTCCAGAATGTGGACAGCCGTGGTTGTAATTACTTGTACACCAATCTACTAAACCACACAAATTATACAAAACCCCACCAGGGACTCATTTGGTTAATGATATTCCATTTGCTAAATAAACAACAATATCTACACAACTCTTTATGCAAAATCTTGAAATTTGTTTCAAAATATATAAAATGAATTCAAAATTATATGGAACAGTTTGATATTTGGGGAAATCTAAGTCTAAGAAAGAAGAAGAAGTTTCGAAAAAGTTTTGTTTGCATGAAATAGAAATGAACACAAAATTCTGTAAAATATTATTGAAATAAATTGTTTTCATCATTAGGAATATTCCATGGTAAATGACTAGTTTGTTAGTTGTCTCTATTCTTAGCTTACATGTGTTTTAAGCTGTCTGTTGCCTGTTTAGTAATATTTTATCGAAGCTGTTGCCTGATTTTCTATTGTTTTGTCTGCAACTTCAGGTCTCCCTTGTAGAGATTGACTTAACCGGCTAAATAAATTAAATAAAACAAAATAAACATTGAATGACTTGAGACATCCTTAACAGATATCATATCAGATCACACAAATATACCAACACAATCTTTCTTCAATAAATGAAACATCTTGGTTCATAGTTAAAATTTAGTTTCGGGGTAAAGTGACAGCAGCAATCGTCAGACATCCACTCCCACGATCCAGTCTCTCTAATGGCTGATAGACAGCGCTGAGGTCCACAGGAAGTCCTCCAGCTCCTCGAAACATGTAAAGTCTCTAAGTCTGTAATTCTTGCTAACAGCCAAATGTTTGGCGGCAAAAGGAAAGACACGAAGCCATCTTCAAATCCCTGACATATACAGGTGCTTAAAGCTACTCATCCAGTGGAGGCAGATAAACATTTGTATTCACTCAGCAGTTTGTCTGTCTGCTGTTTGGTGCTTTTAATAAAGCTGGTTTTGCTGATTTAATCATACGGTCTATGCACAGGCCATTTCGGCAAATAGTTGGGCTCAATTAAGCTAGAAACCTCTGTGGAGTTAAAAAACTTGGTTGGTAATTCTCTGCGACCACTTTAACATTACACACACTCATTTGATTTTGTGTTGACATACAAAATATTGATCAATGCAGGTATTAAGGTGGTTAAGAATTATGTTTCAGGGCGCGTTTCGCTGCTTGTTTGCTGATCTTTAGCTCGACGCAGTTGTGCATATTCAGATTCAGTGTTTGAAGTATTGTAAACACAGTGTTTCTACAGTTCATCTCGTGGGTGTGTGTCCTGCAGCCAGAGTTTGAAGACGATCACAGGATCTATGTTCCAGTGCTTGTGGAACGACACAGCCTGCTCCAGTGTTTCGGAGTAGTCATACGGTCGAGCCTATAATAAGAACAAATGGCTTTGTGTGTTTGTTTCTGTGTGCATGCTTTTGTGGTTTTCTCCAGGGGAATTCAATATCCTGTGATAAAAGCCTGCATAACCCACAAGGCAGTATTTTTCTGTATTTATCTTTTCCGACCTACATTGAAGAGAAATATGAAGAGAGCAGAGCTTTTTTATTTATTGGTTTATTTGATAAGGGCCAGTGCACATTAATAGAAACATTTCTGTAAATGCGCCAGAAGGCTATTTTTCAAAAGGCTATTTTTCATCTGTAGTCCCAAGAGGCAGATGTTACAATATAAACCAGAATGTAAGATTAAATTGAAAAGGTTATACAATATTGACGCTTTATAATGCGTGCACAAACAATGAAAAAAAGTGAGAATATTAATATACGTAGTATCTTCACTCAGGAGACTCTTATACATTGTCAAGTACTAACAAGACATGCAACACAGAGGCTGTCAAAGTCAACACACACAAAGCAAATAAAATGAGGGATAATTATGTTAAAATAGAAACATGGAGTAAAGACAATATTATGATGCAATTGTTAGACACTAAAAAACATCCATGTCAGAGGCACAAAACATAAAAGCATGCAGAGTATGTGAAATACATGAATCAGTCAGACACACCTAAACAACAATAAAAGACAAGCATGCAGGTAGATGAGGGTCAACCGGCAATTTCAAGACAGACAGACGGGTGACAACAGACAGATCGAGGGAAGTTCAACACAGACAGAGGAGCAGTTACATTCTAGTGCTGACAGAGCTGGGTACTAACTAACCATTTCTTTAATTGAGCTTTAAATGAACTGTATGTTTGTAGTTCTCTAATGGTCACTGGGATGGAGTTCCATTGTAGTGCAGCTTGTACTGAAAATGCAGACTGAGTGAAAGACACTGAGTGGGATAATGCAATCCCCTCTTGCTGCACCTCTTGTGAGCCGATATCCAGTTGTTCTTGTGAGAACAAATTGTTTGAGCGGAGGAGAGGTCAAGCCATGTATAATCTTGTACATGAGACAGACATTCACATATTTAATCATGTTCTCCCAACTAAACACGTTATATTTTTTTAGTATAGGGCAATGATGAGAAAGAACAGATTTTTTATCAAGGATTTTGAGTGTACAATGACTGTAGTGGTTTCAGAGTCGTGGTGCTAGCCTGTGACCAGGTTGTTAAACAGTAAGTGATATGGGAAACAACCATAGACAGCATGTATGTCTTAGCTGCCTCTGTTGACATGTAGTTCCGTGTGAACCTGAAATTTGATAGATTAAATTCGACCCAGTTACAGACCTTTTTCACCTGAGATTTGAATGATAATTTGGAATCAAAAAGTACTCCGAGATACTTGTAGTCAGGTACAACCCGTAGCCTCTGCCCAGATACAAAAACATCCGGCTCTACACTACCAGAGTTTGTTTTGGTAAAAAACATACATACTGTTTTGGATACATTTAGTTGTAAACAGCATTGCTTTAACCATGCAGTTACATGAGCCATGGAGTTAGTGAGTTCATTTGCAACTTGTCCCATTTTGCTACCGTGCAAGTAAATTACAGTGTCATCTGCATACATTTGGATGTTGGTGTCAGGGCATGCTGATGGCAGATCATTGATATATAAAGAGAACAGCAGTGGGCCCAGGACAGATCCTTGTGGGACGCCTGTGGACAAGTCTTAAACTTATCTCCCATTGGATGGCCTTTAGCTTATTTAGTGGAACAATACAGTCACAGTATTAATTGCAGTTATTTCCACAAACAGTTATTAGCGGCTGTCCTCACAATCATATTAAGAACACATACTTGTGTGTGTGTTCTGTGTGTATTGTTCCCTACCTGGTGGAACAGGGGACTGTGTGTGATGGGAACACCCAGGAAAGCGAAGCACCTGCCCAGCACCATGTCATCAGGAGCATCGTCACTGTAGCAGCGACAACCACTGGAAAGTAGCATGGACACTGCCGCACGACTGAGCACCATCCTGCACACAGAACGCAGATATTTAAATAAGAAAGGGAATTATCTTCACAAAAAAAAAATATATATATACGGTACAAGCTTTATGTGCCTGTGTGTGATTGTCTGAGGAAAACTGATGTGCATCATTAAGGTGTTAAAGTCTAGTCATTACTGATAATATTTACAAAAATACCAGATTTAAAATGAGAAAAAAAGGGAAATAACAGAAAGCACCAGTTTTGCGTTGAGTTCAGTCAGAGGCTGAGATGAGCACAAAGACACAGACACACTCCCGCAGAAGTGGTTAGTGTGTCCGTTGAATAATAATAAATTCATGGCAAAAATTCGCTTCACTCTCCGTCTGAACATTTTTACAGCAACTGCTCTAACCACCGCAGCCTCACCCTCCTCCTCCGGTGGTGTAGCTGTATCCGTTCAGAAGCAAGCTGTAGCCGTATCTCTCCCCCAGGCTCACTGCCTCCTTTGGGTCATAGCATCGCAGCAGTCGCCGCAACCTGGGTAAACTATGGATGGACAAAAACCAACAGACGGAGAGACACAAGGGGGGAGTGAGGTGCATGCTGTATGTAGACACAAGGTCCTGGCTACATCAAATATCCATAATAACAGACTTTACAGGATCGTTAGCCAGCAGGTGACCTGTGTGCTTGATCTTTAAATACATCTTTAAAAGAGATGTCAATTATTCTTTAGCCACCACTGCAACTTCAATCAAAAAGCATTGATACAGAATGTTTTTCTTGATGCTATAAATCACTAAAGTTAGGAATGGTGGGTTAAAACAGAATCTCTTCTCCCAGTTACCTGATGAGTGTATCATCATCAACAATAAGTAGCCAATCAGTCTTTGGCACAGCTTTACTCAAGAACCGCCTCAAGATGGCAAAAGTCTTCCCACAATGCCCTGCAGGGAGACAATATAAACATAAATAGTGTGAAAAAGGTGAAGCAGGTTTGAGGCTCATGAGATGCGGTGCGGTGAGAGCAGCACTCATTTCAATTCATTAAAAGTTCATATAATAAAATCATGGCCAGACCGGCATTACGTCGACTTACTAATGGTTCTTTCCACAAAGGGTTAGCTACTTCATCTGCCATCTGGTTGAGAAATAGTTTCTATTTGTGTTTGTATTCGCTTTGTTCCTGCCTTCTTTACGTGACGCAATATGATTATTTTCTTTATTCTCATTAAATTACAACTTTATTATTGTAATATTGTGACTTTTTCCTGAAATATTAAAACCTTATTCCGACTTCTCAGAGAACACAGATATGTGGGTTTTGAATTTGCAGAAAGGGTTGAAGCAGCCATTTCAAAGGCAACATGCTGTTTAATAAATCACAACTTTGTATTATGCATGAGTGTTATTGAAAACACATATTAAATACTTTATAAATTAGACCAATTAAATTAATGTAGCAGAGTGAACAGGTGCTGGTTTTTCCCCCCTCTCATCAGTAAAACAAACAGAATGTACACGGGCCTTTCATATTAGATTAAAGGTTATAAGTAGCCTACATGTATCAGAACAACACAGACATTCAGGCTTCCTCCTGTAGTACAAAGGGGTACTGCAGATATAAATGTTAAATAAAAGACTTTGGAAGAAATTCCGCAAACGTATTTGGCAACCCGAATAAAATCTCCTGCGACCCACCTGAGGGTCCCGACCCGGTGTTTGGGAATGACTGTTCTGGATCAGCTCACCTCTCTCAGTGTTGGGCACTCCCAGATTGATTGTGGGTATGGAGGCATCAGCAACATCGCTGTAATACTCTAAAAACTCAGCATCTTTCTCCCAGGTTGCCTTCACGACTGGTACTGTGAGGAGAAAGAGGAGAGGGATGAACAGAGACCGGGTGATAGAGAGACACGCACAGAGCTCTTAATTAAGCCGATCTCCAAGTGCGTACTGCAAACTCCAAAGGACGAATCAAATAAAGAAGGATATCTACCACCTCCGACTGGGGGGGAGAAAACCATTAGGCCGTCTTTGAAAAAGACACCGGATAACTACTCTCACTGCATGAGCATCTGGATAAGAACACCATCTACATTAAAACTTCTAAATGATAACTGCCAGTCATAATCACACACTATTCTGTTTGGTCCAGTCCACTGTGACAGCGTGCTCTGCAATTCTAATGCCATTCTAATCCTGAATTTATAGTAGCAGCCAAGTCAATCACACGCTGTTCTTTCTATTTGTGTAAAATAGCCAGTCCATAACTACTGGCTCTTTTTGACCCTAAAAACAGACGTAAATGTTTTGGATAATTACACAAACTGTTGCAATTTCAGCCGACAGGTTGTTGGATTTTAAAAAGCTAGAAAAACCTAGTCCCCCCCCCCGACAGGTCAACCACGACTGAATGACCAGCAGACTGTTAAGTGGCAAGTAAACAAAAAAAGCAGTGACAGCTTAAAAGTGTCAAGTCAAACTTTTTGCAGCTAAATGTCCTGTAATTTCCATTTCATTTCCATCTATTCAGAATGAAGATAAAGTGCGAGTTCAGTTTGGCTTGCGAATGTGCTGGTCGGTGTGTCGTGTTGTTTAACAACAACAAAATAATATAATTACTCTTCACTTCCCGTTTACAATGAATAAAACATTGTAATATTGTGCTTAATGGGGTTCATTCATTACAATAATGCCTGAGGCGGCAATATTGTAACCGAATGTCAGTGGAAAGTAATTACAAATTTACTTGAGTTCTTTACTTCAGTAATATTTTGAGGTACTTGTACTTCACTTTCCTGTTAATGCTACATTAGATGTCAGGAGGACATTGGGTTTGTTTAACCCCACTACAGTTATTTAATAGATGTAGTTACTTTTTAATGAACTCATTTTCAGATTAAGATTAGTTAAACTGTACCATTTTTTCTGCAGAACAGGTCACTTTACTTTCCAGAACATTTTGCTGATAACACCTCTGTATACATTAATGTATTGGTACTTTAAGTTAGGTTAAGGATCTGTGCACCACTGCAGAAGATAATATTTTTTAATGAATGAAACTGTTTTTGTCCTTTAAAAAAAGAGTCGGGAATAACGCACATCGTTCAGAGTGGAATTTTTGGCAAGTTTTCACAGCAACAAATACTTCTTTCCTCGACACCGGATCTCCCTAGAAAAAAGAGAAATAAAAACAATCTTAATCTTCATTCCAAAAAATGATGCTTCATTTTCATTTTTCATTTTATCAGTTCTGTCTTGTAAATGTACATTGTCCACCTTTCTTCTGTAGCCTTATGTCAAACAAATGCCACAGTACTCCTTCATCCCACTTAGCTTTCTACATGTTTTCCTTCAGCCTTCAGCCTGACTCAGTGTTTTACATTTAAACAGGCCGATTATTGTAATTTCATGTCCTGCTTTTAATAATTACCTCCACTAAAATCTAGTCACGGCCACATTATTTATTATTTATTCATGGGAGTTTCATTGAGATGAAGCATCTTTTTTTGCAGTAAACACCCTAATTTGAGGCTTCGAAGCTTGTGTCGAGTAATCCTGGGAGATTTTTGTGAATCGCGTATCGAGGCTTGTGTTGATGACGTATGTGGTGACGTTCGAAGCCTCGCAAACCGGGCCGTACCACGTGAAATGGTTCACGGGTCTGGCGTGCGATTCGAAATAGAAGGGGCAGGGGAACGCAATGTCACATTTTGTGTACTTCGGACTTCATTGCGCGTTTGTTTGCCAACTATTCTCTGTACCCCAGCTTCTTCTGTGCCCTGTGAAAGGGTGTTTTCTAATAATCTCAAAAAAAAGAAACTGTGGAAAAGTTGTTATTTTTAAATACAAATGAATACAATGTTGTCCCTAGTAACACAAGCACATTCACACCACAAACCTCTCCCCAATTTGTTTCCACTTTCCCTTTTGACCCCGCCATTGTATCATAAAGACAAACACCATATTAATAAGTTCATATCACAAATGCATGCTCACAAATGTTCACACATACACAATAACGTGCTACAAATACAGTGATGATAAACATCCATTAATAAGAGTTGTACATACACAGTTTGGCAGGTAGGTTGTAAATGTCGTAGCGCAGTTGTCTCTCGTCTCTGTACAAAACTCTGGAACTGCCGTCAGCTTTGGACCATTCCCTTCCTCCCAAATGTACAACGCAACCTCGAAAAACAGAGACAGGCACGAAGACAAATACTAGCCTCGTGGGGTAACAGTAGAAACAGTGAGCGCCAGAAAAGCTCACTTGGTTCCTTAAACAGTAATTATTTTTTTAAATAACAAAAGTACACATTCTTAGGCCCATACAGAGGTAGAGCTCATGTGAATAATATGATTATAGATCTTCGAAAAGCTGCAGGTATAGAAAGCTGAAGAGGCCTTTTTAACAAAAGGCTAGCCAGTCGCTGGAGGAATAGTGTGTCTGTCATTGTTACATGTCTATCATTTTATCTAAGCAGGCATACTGGAAGACGACACTGACTGTGCTTTTCACAGCAGTTGTTGAGGCGCAAAGTGGTGAACCACAACAGAGTCTTTACAACAGTTGTCTATTTTAGTAATAGGCAGCAGATGACACACAGATTCACAAAGCTCCTGAAATCTGTTTCAAAGTACCTCATGTTTCAAGTCGATAGTGAAATCTGACTTCAGAGGCTTATGTTGTATCCGCTCAGTGAGTCTGAAACACATAATAGGGAAAGATGTGGAAAGAAGAGAAAGAGCAGAATAGAAGTGGGAACTTTCCTTCATCGTATACGAGAATGTACATTAGTGAGTCAAAGTTATAGAAGTTCTGACAGGTTTGTTTTCAGCAATCCCTTTGAATCCTGTTTTGTGTTTTCGGCATTAAAAAATAGCAAAAGCTCCAGATTTGAAAGATCGGGATGCAGAGTTTATGCTCAATAGATCAATGGAGTGCCTGTTTAGATGGCGAAGACAAAAAATGTGATTGTGGATGACATCTTTTCTTTTCATGTATCGTGGACTGGGTCTCTCACCTCTGTATGTGCTACTTGTTTGTATTCATTTAATTTAGGTTTCTACACCATGTCTTGTAATAGTGTCTGCTATCATAACCCTGAAATGATGTGAAGAATGAAAAAAAAAAAAGAAAGGAGAGAAACATATTAGTGAGACATTCATGCACACACACACACACACACACACACACACACACACACACACACACAC
>NW_022280095.1:2078820-2100553 GCF_004355925.1 Anarrhichthys ocellatus
CACACACACACACACACACACACACACACACACACACACACACACACCTCTGGAGCAGAGGCGTGCTGAGAGCCCAGCCTGCTGCAGGGTCAGGGTAACTAAAGGAACCGGGGTCTTCAGAGAACGCATAGTGGTGGATAATGGAAGGCTCGTTGTCATGGAGAAGCTTACCCAAAAACCATTCCTTGGAGTTGCAAAAAGGTGCACAGGGCAGGGTGATATAAAAAAAGAAAGTGGCTCAGTTATTTTCTAGGCATCAGTGCAGGAAACTAGATCATCATCAAGACATTCATTTGGCAAAAAGTGCAGTATAAAACATAGTCAGTGGCTGTCAAGGGGGGTGCATCTCACCTCTTGGACTTGATATCTTTGGAGGACCTGCAGCAGATTAGGCAGTGAGACGCTGGTTTCCTCCTCTATGAAGAAAAACCAGGATGCTGATTGGCCATAAGTAGCAGAGAGACTGGAAAGATCCACACGACCTCGTTAACTTTATGCATTTATTTCACCCCACAGGAGTCATTGCAGCTAAATTCAATTAAATCTGATTTGTTTGTCATCTCCACATATATCTATAAGACTCACTTAGGGAGCAAAGGGAGGATACTCCAATCCCCTTCAAACTCTGACAGCTCATGGAGAAGAAGAACAACTGGAACTCCCTGCATGAGACAAACAAATTTAATTTGAAAATGAGTTTGTGGTGTGTGTGTGTGTGTGTGTGTGTGTGTGTTTGTGTGTGTGCACCTGATTGATGGGAGATGAGAGTAAAATTCAGTAAACAACAATGAGGTTCAACTGGCACATTGTGCACAAAACAAAAAAGAACAGAAGTACTTGTGTGAACAGAAGTACTCCAATTGAATTTGAAAATTAGTGTGTGTGTGTGTGTGTGTGTGTGTGTGTAAATGTGTGTGTTTGTGTGTGTGCTCCTGATCGATGGGAGATGAGAGTAAAATTAAGTAAACAACAATGAGGTCCAACTGGCACGTTGTGCACAAAACAAAAAAGAACAGAAGTACAAAAAATAGTAAGTACGGTTTGCTCCAGTGTTCCTGGAGGTTTCCCAAAAGTATTCATCACTATTCCTTTGTTCTAAAATTCCTTATTCCTTGCGAAATGAAACAAGAAGTCACTATGTTGAGCACCTCCTTGGAGGAAACATGATTACATGCTCCACTGACATGATCTGCCAAATACACCTGGACATCCTGGTGGGCGTGGACTGATGAGGGCTTGATCAACAACATGTTGAGTACCAACATTATGCGCATCCTGCTGTGCGTGCTGTTTGGAGGTTCATAGAGTTTTGGCTGTAGTTCTGACAATGGCATGCTGAAAAAGAGGCTGAATGAAGGGGTTGATTCAGAGGCTCCTGTTTTATGACCTCCTCCTCCTCTCTAAGTGACTCATACGGAAGAACTCACAAATCTCGTCCACGCAGCTATTCTTCGAGGCGCTGACAGAGACAACAGCTGTAAGGATTAATGTAAGTAGAGCGAGACCGCAGAGTTCTAATTGAGGCGACTGAAACGGCAGCATTACGTCAATACAACAGGGCTGTAATGTAATTTATCTACACATTGCACTGCATCATCAGAGAGGTTTTTTTTATCTAGCCCATCCTCCTTGGTATAAATGGGGTGAACAAAATAATAAAAATACCACAAACGGCAACCTTCAAAAGGACGACTCAACCAACACCTTGCTAAAACGGATTCAACAAGTACTGATTATTATAACCTTCATAAAAGGCAGGATTTGTTTAGACTACATTAGTCTAAGCAGGCTGTGCTGTACCTAATAAGTGTAACTGATAAAAGTGACATTTCAGACTTTAGAAAAAGATAAAAGAAAGAATCTTTCATAGTCATCCTCTAGCCATAGTAAGAATACAAATAATAAACAAATAAACTTGATTACTCTAGACTAAAAAGTATCACCAAAATGATTACAATTCAACCTGAGGGGACATGAATGAACATACGAAATGCCTTGGCAGTCCATCGAACAGGTGTTGAGATATTCTAGTTTTGGTAGTGTAATTACATTTACAGCACATGTAATAATAATCACAAAACAGTACATTACATCATGTCCAATCAGACATCCACACATTGAAAGTTCACATGCAAGCACACCTCTTCTCAGGTCCACTTCAGATTGTGAGGCTGTGAAACGGGGTAGTAACCATCTGCTGTATGCGTCGTAGTAAGATGTGGGTGAAAGGAGCTGAGCGGAGCAGCAGCTCTATGATGGAGGTTGGATGATGAGGCTGAAAATGTGCAGCATTGGCACTGATGTCTCGGATTAAAAGCCTGCACTTAGGGCCAGTAGCAACAGGGCCGTGTGACAAGGCTGTAAAAAAAATTGTTTATCTCTCCCATTAAATGGAGGATGTGGAAAAGATGCGGATATGAATCTGTGCAAACAAAGCATTAAAACTGAGACACTGCTGCTCATATTTTGGCGGCATCACGACCGAAATCGATGATGTAGAAAACAGCCACATGTCAGTCAGACAACATGCTGCCACCATGTCAGAGTTGACCTTTAATCCCTGCCTCCAGTAAAAACACTTGGTTATACGTCAGTCAAAAGCGTGCGTGACGCACAACCTGCCCTCGTTCAAAACCGCTTACGACAATCAAGTCAATCTGTTATAAACGTCACATCTAGAGAAAGCTTTCACTTAACTACCTCACTGTGACAACACACACACACACACACACACAACACACACACACACACACACACACGCAGAGATGATTGTACACATCTTACCGTGCTGATCATGAAACTTCTCTCTTCGCAGTAGCAGCTTTCACAGCATGCAAGTCTGATTTCATATTCATTCTTATATTTGACACCTCTCTCTATTCCCACAAAAATATTCATTCATTCAGTTGTGAGACAGCCGTTTTAGTGAATGATCATTTATGAATGAGTGCTACGAGGAGAATTTTTAAATTTTACATCAATAATGCTTCTCTTGAATTGTTAATGCTCTAATAATACTTATAATCACAGCCAGTTATATTGATCTGACGTTTAATTATTGATCATATTACAGCTCTTCTAAAAGGCCGCTGTGCATTACCGATTAATCAGTCATTGGTGGTTTATTCCAGCATCTTCCGATGGGAATACTGAATGGAAATCTAAAAACATGTAATTTACCAAGAAAACCTGCAGAGCAGTCATTTTTCCTCCATGAGAAATGTCTCCAACTTCCTCTCAGGCTGCACAGGTCCACGAAAACAATCTGAGAGTATTGGCTGGAGCGCAGGAGGCGAAATCCAAAAACGTTGTTATTCATTAAAAAAAACTCTTGCTGTGTGCGCACACTAGTAACTGAAAACAGCCCAAACCTAGCGCGCCAGGTTAGTTTTTTTCCCCATGCACAGCAGCTATATGCACTGTTTTACAGAATGCCTAAAATCTGTGATTCATTTGGGAAACGTCCTCGTTGGCAAGGAATAAAATATCCAGAGCCTCCATCCTACTTTGTGTCTAACTGTTCTTCAGCTGCCTTCATCATTCTGAAACCACAACGCAACAAATGTGGAGGATGACTGCATAACTCAAAGATGGGTAGGGTAGTGACTTGACGTAAACAGCATTACTAATCTTGGAACCTACTTTTGAAGCTGACAAATCTGCAACTCGGCTGCTCTAATTGCAAATCAAGGATCCCCACAATAAAGCAATTGTTTTCTTGAACATTAGGCCAACAGAAGATCGTTTACTTAATTAAATTAGACTTCTTTAGGGAAAAGGCAATGTACGAACAACCCACCGGTCCAGTCAGAGACTGAGAAGAAATGACAATAAGAGGCTGTGAGTAAGTCAAAGGGAAGCTGTCAAACTGGGGGGAAACAATAGGATTTAGAAAAGTGAGGGGGGGGGGGGGGGATACATATGTGTTTTTTAGTATAGTGTATGAATGCTCTTCAGAAGAACATTTAACAAACTATGAACGTGGAGTTTGTTTTGTGTGCATTTCATAACCATCGAGCTAAACTGAGGCTTCTCGGCGTTCTCACTATAACTGCATTTTCTTCTTTTCTGTCTCTCGGGTAGGAATTGGTGCGGAAACACCTCCAACCACCAACTGGCTTCAAACAAAGCAATCATAGGCATATCAAATTAATTCACAGTTCCCACTTTTGTCGCTGGTGACTCACTGATGTGTTCACAAACAAGGCACGTGTGAGTTCTTCCAGCTGCCACACCACATTTGTTACTACTGGCTGCAGTGTGATCGCAGAGGTCTCCTCACTTAACAAAGACGACAAAGACTCAGAGAGAGGTTGAGGGACTATGAAACATGATCATTACCAAATCATTGTGAATGTAAAAAAACTAACTACATATGTTGTATAAAAACAACAATTCTGGGTATCTGCTGCAGGCTGTCATATGTCATGAGAGCAGAGAGTTCAGTTCCTCTCAGCTTAGGTAAGGGAGCTCTGTGGCAAGGAGGACACCTATCGGTACCACTGTAATACCACAGCAGTGCGGAACTCGAAGTCAAACTCCAAAAGTCACTGATTACACATTAAAGATTAAACTATCCACAGCATTATTATCCTGTTATTGCACGCACGCCACATTGCATGCATATAGTAGACATATGCACCGCCTTTTTGAGCCCTTTATGGTGCTCCCAAACAAAAACAGAGCTGCTGCTTGAAAATCTGCCTCAAGCTTTAATATTACTAAATAATTTATATTATCTGAAGGCACCACATGAACAAATCCATTCAAAATGAAATGCAGATTAGATTTTTAGACCACTTTATAATCCATCATCCAGTTAGGAAATGTCGGTCTGGTAACTGATGAATTAATGGATACTGAATAAAACAGTATTGTGTTATCTTATTGACTCTTTTCCCCGCTTGCTCTCAGGCTTTATTTTCAAAGAAACGTGCACAGTCCGTATATACAAGCATTAATATCGTAACATCTACTGGATTAAATGGAGGTTCTGCCTGTTATTAACCTGTTCCAGTGGTGAATCGTTTGAACATTCACCGCCCACAAGCTATCTCGGAGTGAACAAACTCTGATTAGATGTTCTGGAACCTGAAAACTCTGATTTTCCCATCTCAAGGTTAGTCAACTCAGAGTTCAGGCTTCAGGTTCAGAGTTTGTTAAACCTGCTTTCTGAAACAGGACCCAGAGCCAAGATCTAAACCCAGCAACTCATCCAGTGCCTGCCAGATGTTACCTGTCCCAGCTCAGCTGCCTGCTGAAGAATCTCCACCTTCCTCTGACCACCTCGGCGGGCGTGGAAGGAGTTCCTCTGACTCTGGATCACCAACACCACGTCCGACAATCCTGAGGAAAAACATGCACAGAAAAGCTAGAGCGATGACAAAATTAGGAAATTCGAAGAGACATGATGATGCAAAAAAACAGGGAATTTGTGAAATACACTTATTTGTTTTCTTGACAGGTAAAACTCACAGTGATGACTTTTTTTTTTTCCAATATGCAACAAATAATTGATTTGCTTTCCTGAACAGACCGTCTGCAGTTAAATCCCTCACTCACCAATAGAGCTGTGTGGTGTGAGCTCCTGGGGCTCTGAGGCCTGCGGGGAGTCAAGAGGGATTCTCGTTAAGTCTGACGCACACTGCTGAGCTCACGTGATGAAGCAGAATATCACAGCAAGAATCTGAGGGGGGGGGGGGGGTGCACTTACATGAGCACGACCTGTAGGTTTGTCTTCTGCAGAGGCACCTTGAGAAGGACGCAACATTACATCATCAAAATGCATTCATTTGTTATGCTGACATGAATAGCCAATTCATCTTTTAGTCAATTTGACGACCAATGGATCAATATCGGGTTACCACTATGCCAACTTTTAACATCTTGACACATCTGTCAGAGCATGACATGCAATGGTATAGCCCCACCAGTAGCAGATTAAACGCAGTAGTAGAGTTATTTCTGCACCAACACCTCTTATCACCATCAACGAGATAAAACCGAGACTTTGAAACCACAGCTAAAGTTGCTACTCGGTATGTAGGATTTGTGGTGGTAAACATGTCCTACTCATGAGAGTCGACAAGTATAATGATGATGTATAAGCATGTCCATCTATGCCAAGGGTAGACATATGGCAGGGAGGTGCAATTGTGCCGTTCTTTAAAGTCCATTAGAAATGTATCTGAGACAGGCTTGATGTAGCTGTAAATGATGAAATCCTCCTGACATCTAAACGAACACTTTTCATACCTAGGCTGGAAAAAACAGGCATCGCTCGCTTAGTTTTCAAACTGGAAAACAATGAAGATTGGTCTGGAGATGTTGAATTTCTCCTGATGAAACCACCAAAACTGCTTCTGAAAGTTGTCAAACTGAGGTGAGAAAGAGGCTGAACTGTCACTGTCACTCACACAGGTGATTTTAATTAATCTGGCTGATTTTATGTGTTCTCTATCTATATAGAAAGCACTGTATGTGTACCACCAAGGGGGAAAACAAACCAACAAGTGCTTATGTATGGGTATAGAGCTGTAATGCTATAGGAGGAAAAAATAAATAAACAACATTGAAAATTAAATTTCATTCAGGATACCTACCGTTGTGATACATATCTGGTTTTAGTATATATTCACATTGTTAATATATGTACCCCAATATCAGCCAAAAGGCCTCTTTCACAGTTATGGCAGGAACAACACAAGTGTAATTAATAACATGAATGATTGAGAGCCCCATTAAAGCCGTAAAAGTGTATAACATGCAGCTGTCACATGTCATATAAAAGGTGAAAGGGGTCTATAGTGATAACATGAAGGTCTATGACAATACTAATGATATATGCGTTTGTTAAAACATTTTATTATAAATCCAGGTCTGAAACAGGTTACACGTTTACGCCCATGTCACACCCCCACAGGTGTTTTCACTTACTTTGATTAGACCTCTTCTCAGGACTCTGTTGGCCTGTACAGACTGTGTTTGATTGACATTTCCCTCAACCTCCCATTAGATGTGTTGCTCCTGTTAGCTCAGGACAACTTGCACCTTAATCACTCACCAGTAATGTAAATCAAGAGTTTTGGTGACATATTAAACGCCCATCATAAATCTGAGCAGAGTCCTAATTAATGGGTGCACAGGGCTTCTCATTTTTACATGATTGCTGGCTGATATTAATGGCAAACAATTATATTGATGTAAATGACCTGCAAGTTTTATTCACAATTGATTTCAAAGACAAGGTGACACTTATTCTAAATTATACTAAATCTTACACATTGTCCCTTTAAACAGCCTCTTGTTTACCCCCTTATTACGTCACCTGCGTTTGTGGTGTGTCAAGTTATCCACTATTAAATCCCCGTCTGTTTAGATTTTCAAAATAAAACAAAATACTCAATATTTTGTGGCAAACCAAGGACTACGCTGTCACTGACGAATAACTCGCGTGGTAATTTGCGTATAAATACATCTATTGATACATTTTTTTCAAACTGAAATGCGCTCAGTGTCTTGTTAAATTATAAACAAACCTTACTGTGAAGGCCAAATCGAACCACTTCCGGTATTTTACAGCCTGCCTTACGCAGTGTATCCTGTTTAGTGCTAACGGTTTAGCTAACAGTATCTGTCTCAGTAGGGCATGGACCCCACTTACCAAGCCAAAGAAGAAGCACAGCGACCAGTTTGCATCCGTTCACCACATTATGATGGGACATGGTTCCCTTGGCTGCTGTTTTACGTTTGAAATCACCGTCTTTTCATGGCTAACTGGAGGAAATGGTTAGCTACATTCCCATAGTAGCAGAACTCTGTGTCTGACTGCAAAGCGTGTTAGTGCAGAGCTATAGTGACCTCTAGTGGTCACTATTATACTAGGTTACTACCTTGACATACAGAACTGTAGTTTATTGTGCTACAGTACACTAAGGTAATATTCTGTCCTGGCTATTCTGATTCAATGAAACATATAATGTAAGTTATACTAACAGACACTTTTTCTTCATTTTTATGCACAGTAAATTGGCATCAAGTAGGACAGTTTTATTTACCTTCAGTTGTGGACCATCACAAATTTAAGTACAATTTTAAATTCTTGGATTTAATCATTGTTATTTCCGTTATAACATTACACAGAGCAATTACCTCACTGCAGGTATTCGACATTTAGCCTATTTTTACCTAGAAGGTAATTATTTAATTGTGATAAATATATAATATATAAAAACTGATAAATATATATTACACACACATATATATTTCTTATTACAAGTAGGCCTACATTGTGTAGATAATAAAAATGTAAATCTATGTCAAATAACATTTTAAATGAAGGTCATATACATGTAATGACTCCTTTTATGCCGCTGTACACCATTTTTACTTTCGTAAAGAATCCCCACAGATTTAAAAAAATTTTAAATTTTAAAAATCTAGTTATATGAGATATCATTATGAACCCCATATCAACTATATAACATCTTCCACAACTAAAACTAATCTTCCCTCCAGTGCCATTTGTGTTTACGATTTGTACAAATACATTCATCATATCTTCAAGTTTTTTATCATTTCAGAAGTAAATTAGAAAAATGTTTTTAAATTTGTGAGGTTCTTAGTAAACCGTGGACAGACGAAAAAAAGTTATTTCTGTGTTGATTAAGTGATGAGAACAATAACTTAGTCTAAACATGACTGATTGATGCTGGTAATCAAACACTTAACTTTGTAATATGTATTTTTCAAAATATCTGTATTTTACTCACGCAAACAAAAGAAAAATGTTCATTATCATGGCAGAGGTATAAGTTGTGCCACAAAGCTCTTACTGTCTGTCTGAGGAGAAGATAACTAAGAAGAAGAAAAAAGGTGATAAACAAATAAAGATAAGCTGGACTTTATGAGCTTTACTAAGCTTGCGTTTTTCTGGAAAATTATATTGTTTAAAGGGTTAAAGGGTTTAAAGGGCAGGCATTGTTTAAAATGTCATATGAGGAAGAGCTTCCCAGAAATGAGGCTGAAATGATGATTTATGTTCACGTGCAGACTTGTGGAGACATTGAGAACAAATGAGTCAAAGTTCCCCTGACCACTGAGTCTAAACATGGCCACTAAAGTTAAACAAGCTGGTTTTGATGTGAACCCGCAGCAGTGAGTGTTCATATTTTTGTCAACAGACCTTTAGAAATCCAAAAGGCAGAGCTTTGTTCTATAGGAATAAGGAATGAGGAAGGTGTAAATACTGAATGTGCAGAAGGAGAGGCTGCTATTATTCACATTCACACAAATGGGTACTATCACCTTGTCAAACAGTTATAGGCAGCAATAAAACAGAGCCATAAGTGAGTTATGGATTTTTTTCGTCTCTCCCTGTGTGAGATTGCTGAACAAAGGTATTGTTAATACACATGTTCCTCTAAAAGGTCTGAGCAAACATTGCTTATGGATAAGAACTGCAAATGATGTTGTCATTGCGACACAAAGCTTCACTCATGTTTTAAACTGCGTCCATCGGCTGTTGTTTCCATGTCAAGTGGCTAACGTTGTGCATTCCAGTGTCATTGTCATTAAAAATGTCCATAAATTGGAACAATATTTTTCAACTTGGCTTTCTCATTTATATATGGATATCTTTTTTATTTATTTATTATCATTTACATTATCTGCTCACTTACTTATGCCTATGCATTATGTAGCCCGCTTGCAGGCCTATATATGTAGACTAGAGCCAACCAGTCATGAAATGAGCCTTGATAAATTGATTAAGTCCTCAGAAGTATCCTTGAGACCTGTGTCATATACTACACGTCATGCGATGCATACTAAAGAAAGAAGTTAATATATTTTCCTTCAAAATAAAGTTACTTTTAAGAAAAGACCAACATTATTAGGAAGCATTAGATATCTGAGACATTACTAATATATTTATATCTCTTTTTTATTCAAACACCCTATCAAGTACAACATCTGTAACATCGGGACAGCATCATTTCATTTGAATTTAGCAACATTTATTTGACTGACATTGCTTTATGTAGACTATTATTTTTTCACTTAATTCATTAATTGTTTGTTCCATTAAATGTCAGAAAATAGTGAAAAATGCCAAATTGATGTCCTCATCAATGTATGACCTATACTATAAAATCATAAAGATATTCTTCTTACAACAATCTAAAATAATACAAACTTTTTGTAAGTTCTCAAAACTGCTAAATTTAAAATAAACTTCTCATCGACTAAAAGATTAACTGCTAACATCAGGACTATTCATCTCAATTACACTACATTTATTGTGACATGTAGCAGACAAAAGCAGTATAATCTTCACGTTTAAGAGACAAGAGAGAACGTTAATTGGTGGGGTTCGCGCTTGTGAAATGACGTAAACGATTATTTTTGGCCAAAACTAACCGGAAGTGCTCTCGTGTCAGCATGTCTAACTTCACAGTGGTTATTAAAGCTGCAGACGTGACACGTGAGGTAGGCGATATAAACAGCAGCCGCCACCGCAGGAGGACGCACAGGAGAGAAAACAAGAGTTGTGACACCATGACCACAAGCAAACCGTCGCACAGCGGGATGAGAGTGACAGAAGTGGAAGAGTTCCTGAGGAATCCTCCGGACGGTTTCTCCGTGGAGGTCCTCTGCTCGGGGTGCCGAGTCCACAGCGACCCGGAGAACAGCCTGGTGCTCGTCGATGACTTCGACTCCTGCAGAGGGAAAACAGTTTTCCAGAAGTCTCTGGGAAGGTGAGGAAGAATTGGGGAAAAAAAAAAAAAAAAAAAAAGACTGCATGGGATGATGCACGGCCTTACACATGTACTCATATACACGCACACACAAAAAACAACCCACATCTGATTTGTTTTGTTTTTTAAAAAGGAAGGTTAAAATGCAAAATCTATGGGAGTACACCAGCATGAGAAAGAGTCTTCTGTCCAAGAGGATCTATCTGCTGATGTCCGCCTGCGAAGGAAACCGTTCATTGAGTGACAAAAAGGCAGCCAACGAAGCCAGAGGTAACTTAAACTGTAGCCTATATACCTCCCAGTGTACCATAAGACCTTAACACTGAATGAATTACAGTTGAACCTAGTTTGTGCTTTGCAGCTCTATGCTGTTAAGTGGGTCATGCAGTTAGGTGGCATGACTCATGATGGCTTCCCAACTTGCGATGTTTGCGGTGGGTGGAGTAGAGGAAATAACAGCCACTTCACATACAGTCTCTCCTCACTGTGTTCGCTCATGTTTTCCTCTTCCACCCTGTTTCAGTGCTGAAGCAGTTTGTGGTGTCCATAGACGGCAACGATCCCATCATCAAGTGGCAGATGGAGAGAGGCCTGGACCGGACCATCTCCTCAGTGTGGGGGGAAAGCTACAGTGTGGATGTAAGAAGGACTTAATGGTCTTTCGCTTACATTTATGTTTTATACATACTTTCAGTTCTCTTCACGAGTTACATTTTGTATTTTGGTATTGAAAGTGACTTTTCCTTGTATCAGATTGACTTGAATGAACCACTGGAGAGATGGGCAGCGAAAAACATCCACATCATAACTGACAAACGGATGAAAGTCCAACCTGTGTGGAGAGACGCCTCCTTCACCCTCAAATACTATTCTGATGCCCTCTTTGACTTCCCACACTGGTTTGGGTTCAGCAGAAGAAAATTCAATGTAAGTATCTCTTATTCTTCTTCTTTTATGTCGATAGTAACCTAAACATTTTCTGTATTCGTCCACTTGTCTAACTTCCTGCTCATATCTGTCGCCATTAAAGTTGAGACTGACGTGAGCCGGCAGTGGATGGAGAGCAAGAAAAAAATGGATTTTATCCGCTCACTTTTTTGATGGAGTCTGGGTCTGCTTCCTCAAGCAACAGATTGTTTGTAACCTGGTGAAGGACCGGCCTACCTCTTGGGATTGCAGTAACTATAATCGCTGTTGGGTCCAGATTCTTCTTCTGTTCAGTGGGTGGACACGACTGAGAAGGACTGACAAAGACATTCTATATGCCGTGAAGATTATTTATGCAACTTTTGTGTCTAAATACATTTTTTTTAAAGGTGTTTTTGCTAGTAAATTAACCACACTTCACTGTTGTGTGAGGGGTCCAAATCTGTGCTACTACAGAATGAAAGGATTGTAGACTTTCGTACCAAAGGATCAGCATTTCTTTATGAGAAGTTTTAATTTTTTATCAAACACAATAAATGCTCTTTTACAAAACAACAACAGAAAACCAGTGTTTTAATTCAGTGGTCATCAGATAAAAGATAAATGTGTTGTTGCCATCATGAAACACACACACTGCACTAAGGGATGAGGAGAAGAGCAGATGCGGCGCTGGTGATGATTTCCACGTATTCCTTATAGTCGCTGCCGTAGTAGTGCACCAGCAGGTAGTTGAAGATGCCCACGATGCACATCATCAACAGGAAGAAGAGGACGCGTTTTCCAAACATGTAGCCTGGGGTGCTACGAAGAAATGTGAAACAATATAGTTAGACCGTGACTCTAAACACACGCGCACACACACAACATATTACTTGTGTTCATTTACCTCTGAGAGGTTTGTCCCATGTATCCAACAAAGTACTTCTGCCTGACAACAAGATAGATGATCCCAGCGAAGGCAGCGGGAGCTTCAAATAGATGACAAACAAAAAAAAATTAAAAAAAACTGAATCCCGTATAACCTTTGTTTTGTGTTTTTATGTTATTTAATTAGTTTGATTGATGTATTATTTTACTGGAATGCTGAAGTACATTTACATGTATCTGCACACGTATGTTTTTTTCTTAGTTTGTTGGTTATACAATTTTATAATATTTACGCATCAAATCGACATCCTTTCCCTTTCTTTTGCATTATTTTCTTTCATGCAAAAATGGAAGACTTTATATATCTAACATATTGCACTTCCATTGTAATACGAGCACTTATCTCTTGTGTGTATTCTGTTCAAAGGGCAAAAGTGTGTCACAGTAACGGATTAATGATTACCTTGATTGAGACACAGACCGGCACACCACATCACTGCCAGGAAAGTGGGATACGCATCCATGCAGTTACGGCTGGAAGGTGCATAAGCAAGAGGTTGTAATTAGCATTTTTAGGAAGTCACTATGAAGCAATCTGCAAACTGTTACAGGCAGCGTGGAGATTGATACCAAGCCCCTTGGCTGCTGGGAAATGTTTTGAAAACTGTAGAGCACAAGTGGCTGTAAAAACAGTGCATGAGCAAGAAAACCCAGTGAGTCTGTCGGAGCGTTGGAGGAGCGGAGTTTGAAACGGGAAGCCAGGAAAAATTGAGCCCACTCTCAGTCGGCTCCTCCTGGCTGTTGCAAGACGTTGCAATAATCGGTACGATGTGTTGCACAGGGCCGTGCAATGTCAGAGCCTCAAACCTTCTCCAATCTCACACGTCACGAGAGTTATCCAAAAGGACATCGTACCTCGGAACAGTTCCAAGACCAAACTGAGGGGCCACAAGCTGATTTGTTAATAATTTCTGACTTTTCTTTTCATGTGAAATACTGGATTTTTTTTTACCTCTTTATACCGTTTAGACCAAACATTTGTATCACATTTTAGAGGCTAAAGTTTGAAATCCCCACATTACTATACAAGACAGGATGTTGCTCAGGTGTTTCCTATTTACAAACAGGAAGTGCACTGTTGCTCGTGGACTAATAGAGCGACTGGACCAATAACTGAGATGTTGTGTCACAAATATTAGGTTTGACTTTCAAGCTTTAGCCTTGTTGTCAAACCACGTTTAATTGATGCAGCATGAAGCATTATCATCTGCAGTACTGCAATTTATTAATATTTTCATTATAGATTACTTTGTTGACAATTTTTCTGATTAATTGATTAACCGAGTGGCCTATAAAATGTCAGAAATATCCACAATTTCTCAAAGTCCAAGTATTCATATTCTCCAATCGACGGTTAAAAACACAATCATATTTAATTGACAGTGATAGAAAACATGTGAAAAGCAGCAAATCCTGAAACTGAACCACATTTTTGGAAAATCAATTAATGAAAACACATCAGTTAGTTGAGTAATTGATTGTTTGATTGTTGAAATGAGGAATCTAAGTAGTCAGGTAAAGTTACTCTTGAGTTGGCAAACGTTTAGTGCTTTTGCAACAAGCCTAAGCATCACATTTCTTGAGAAACAAGCTCGCATTTATGTTGGACATGATCCCTGGATTGAAATTTTGAAACAGAGCTTGACATCAGTTTGAAATGTCAAACCCCAGGTGGTAAATGTATGAGCAGTATTCCCTCTAACACAACTTTAACTTTAACACAGCATGACGATGAGTCCCCTAACTGAGAGGCTGGAAGGATATATGTTTTCCATTTCCAGCAAGCATTCAAATGAGCTCTGTGCCAGTTTTCTTTTTCCCCTATATGGGAGTGTTCAGGCAAATGAGGGCTGCCTGTCAATGGAAGTTCTATTTGGTGGAATGTAAAACCAGGTAGAAAGTTCATGACTGTTATCGTAGAAAACACAAAAGATATGGGATATGTTTCATTAGATGAACAGAAGAGTATGAAAGAGTACTTACTTGGCACAACAAACTCGTTCAAAAGCAGATGTGGGGATATTTTGACAGTTGCCCTCCTTCTCCACCTTCAGGGCAAAGAATGCTTAAAACACACAGATTATTAACGTCAACACGACATCCCTTTGCTGAATGCTGAACACCTTTGACTACTTTAGAGTTTGAAAAACTACGTTTGATGCTTCTTGCTTTTTCCTCACCATTCTGAAGTACGCTGATGAGGGTGACGATGACCAGGAGGTAGATGTGTTCCACCACGATGCTGTACATGATGACCGGTCCAGATGTAGGAGCAGGCGGATTGAGAGGCTGAGCTTCTCTTTCACGTCTTTGCAGTCAGCTTACAGAACGTGAACTGATAAACATAAAGCTGATCTGTCTCTGACATCGTGGACTCCCCCCGTCCTACCTCCATCCCACATACACACTCGTTTGTGGCTTCCTCTTTATTTAAATGATGCTCTGGCTTAATACAGAGGGGTGCAAACAAGCCTGCTACTTCCTCTGTGTTTTTGTGAGAGATTACACACAGATGCACTCATATAAATTTGCATTGCAGTGACTGTGTGTATTTATGTTCTTTGAGGCTCTTTTAGGGGCCTTTATGAAGACCAATGCATTGGGAATCTTTTAATGTTATTAAGTACACCTTTACTCTGCCTTTCATGGCAAGTCAAAATGTTTTCATCAGTGGTGGAAGAAGGACAGATCTTTTACTTAAAAGCAGTAATACCACTCTGTCAAATTATTCCATTACAGGTAAAAAAGACATAACTTCACTGGGAGAAATGAGCAGCATAATGTAATTAAAGTGTGTAGGGTGTGTAGGATATTCTATAAATTAGTCATATATTTTGTATCTGAATTCTTGATTTCAAAGAATCTAGTAGGCTGTATGAAGGCTCTAGTATCAAATAAATGTAATGGTGAACATTTATATTTTACTGAAATATAGTGGAGAATATGTATAATCTATTGAAAATGCAATAATCAAGTAAAGGACTCAATAAATGTTGCCCTCTGCTGTGAAAAAGTTTTTTAGTGTATAACTACAGTAAATTACAGCATTGTACAAGCTGTCTCAATGACTTGGCCTACCAACAGTCGAACAGCACCTGCATGTGCTTTTGAGCGGTAATGCAGCGGCTTTACCCCGGTGATGGTGTAGTTTTACTGTAATCTCTCCACAATTTCAATGTTGTAAACAAAGCTGTACGAAATGATATTTTTCTATTGATGGAATGAATCCCATTAAAGCCATTACCACCTCCCACAAGTGTTACAATGTTCAGATACAATCAGCTATTAAATTAATACGTTTTATAAATACAATAATTAATAAAATCATAAATAAGTCATAAATAAAGGGAAAAGCAAAAAGTAAAAAAAAATATTTCTCAAAATAGAATTATGTTTTCGAAACATCGAATTTTATCGAAATGCAATATGCAATATATGTCTCATTCATTTATTACGTTAGCTTTTTATTAGATCAAGGTGTTAAATAATCATAATTAAATACGATAAAAGTCTTCTATTTCTAAATACAGATGAGGAGATGTGCTATATTGGCTAACTGTGGAGCTGGTTTAAACAAAGCAGTGTTGGTACAATATTTAAGCAAACTAATGTCAGCAACAATGCTAATATTATTATCTGAGAAGAAACCCAACAGTACAGAATGTAAACAGTATAGGAGTCTTGTGAAAACACAAATCGTCGATCAGCAGGAATGTGTCCCATATGGTCTAGCGGTTAGGATTCCTGGTTTTCACCCAGGCGGCCCGGGTTCGACTCCCGGTATGGGAACAGTTGTTTTAGCTATTTTAAAATTAAAACCTGTTAATGGGCGTGGTGAAGCCTGTTTAAATGTATTTAAAAATAATGAGTTGTCATACCACCAACTTTCATACAGGAGCCGCTGGGTGGCTCGTTAATTCCTCTTGAGGACAGGTTAGCTGATCTATTAACGTTTGGGTATAGTTTAGGTCAAACAATTACAACTACTGGGTTAAGACTATTTGAAATGCATTGTATGTGACTATGTACATTTTTGGTAATCTGCAAAGATAATTAAGATAAAATGCAAGTTGTCCAATTACAGGACACCTATTTACATGTTTGTTTACTTCTATACCGAGTTGTACTGCCTATCAAACTTCCATTTTTACCATACAGATGTTTTTTCTTTGAATCCAAGAGTCTGCAATCAACTGTCTGAAATGTTCAACTATGTTTTAAAAGATTATGTTTCACATGGTATGACTGATGAGGTAAAGATTGTTTGATGTCTGATTGAATGCACCCTAAATTAAGCTGACTTTCAGCCTGTTCATCTTTCAGTTGCAATACATGTCATAATCAGAGACAGTTTAGCTCTTAGCTAGTCTCATCGGTACTTTAACTTTGAAAAATCTGAGTTTGTAATGTGTGCAAAACTGTGGCTCACAAATAACTAGGTACTTGAAAGACTTCACTTCAGTATTTACACAACAAATATAAATGATTTATTCCTCTACGAGGAGGCTGAAACAAAAACACTTTCCTTAATTTCATAATAATGACTTTTCATAAAACAAACACTCGAGTCATCTAAAGTATTTATTAAATCACGTTTCATGAACATTTTCAAGTGGTCAAAATAACAAAATAAAGCAAACAAACATGATTGCTTCATACATCCCAGAAACATACAATATTTACAACATGCCTGAGCATACTAAGGTAAACAAATGTCATCTATGGTTCAACAAACTCCACCACTGAACATGCATTTGAACTTCATTAACCCATAAAAATGAATAGCAACATAAATACAGAGAGATGTCACTATAAACTTCTAAATTGCATCTTTATATGGAACAGTGCATTTTGCAAAATTCTCCTCAAGATACCAAGCAATGGTTGCGGATATCTGTGCTTGGAGCTAGCAGACAACTCCCCCATAGCTCAAATGAAAAGCTCAAGTGCATTGAGTGCCTCCGTCTCCATGTCAGTCGGTCTCTGAGCCACAGCCTGTGAGAGAAACTCATCCAGGAAGTTTTCGGCGTTGGGTGCGCTCGTCTGGGAAACTGCGCCGGCAGCGTTGACCCCGCAGTCCGCCTGGTCGGCTCCATCCGGCCCGTTGGCGAGCATCTCGAGGAAGCCGGTGCTGTCTGGTGAAAGGTTGCTCGCGGTCGTCGCCGGCGAGAGCAGGTTCGAGAGGAAGTCGTCGCAGATGGAGCCGTCGTAAGTGCTGGAGGTGACCGCGTTCGGGGAGCCCAGGCCGGTGCTGTCGGGTCGGAGGCCGGCGCCCCCCTGGTGACCCAGCATCTCATTCAGCTTAGCGAGCTTCTTCTTCTTCGCCTTCAGTTTCTTTATGAGCTTGTACCTGAGGGCTTCTGTGTCGCTGAGACCCGGCGGAAGCTTCGAGGACGGACCGCTCGGTTTCTTTGAGTGGGATATTTCAGGAAGCCGCGTCGCTCCAGGCAAAGGAGGTGACGTACCAGACGCCACTGTCGTGTTCTTCAGGGATTTCTGCTGGTTAGATGTTATGGGCTGAACCAGCTTTGACTTGCCAGTGAGGACAGCAGGAAGTGGGAGCGGACTTCGTGTGTTTGCGCTCTTTGCACCGAATCCCCCGTACATCTCCGCAGCTTTCAGCGGGAGACAATCACTATCTTCTGTCCGGAGCTGTAGTTTAGGGAAGAATCCTCCAGGGGTCTGCAGTCTTCTCACAGGGTTGGGCGTGGACTGAGTGAGAGGAGTGGGCTTGACTCGTGTGACTGAGGTGGGCATCTGGATGGGGGCACATTTAGCAATCGCCCTGTGAACTTGGTTTAGTGGGTGTTTGCTAAGCAGGAAGGACCAGCGGGCATCCTGAGGCGGCTTTGGTGGACCTTTCTGACCGGTGGACAGGGCTGAGGCATCTGTAGAGGACTCAGGGGACGCTTGCTGTGCGTTTTCAACAGGTGGCGTGTCACCCTGAGCAGCAGCGGTCTCTGATTTGCTACCGATTCCTTTAAAGGCTTCCGAAGATGCAGGTGGAGAAATAGGCGGTGCTGCTTTTGGTGCCGCCGCTGCCTTTTTAACCATTTGTCTGCCAACTGTTTTGGATCTGCCGACGCCTCTACTTCGTCCTCTCCTACAAGGAGGCACAAATGTAGGATCATTGGACGAGCCATCCGCAGAATCAGACGACGTAGCATTGGTGAGCTCAACATCAGGGCCGTGGGACATTCCACTGCCCACTGCAGCGCAGGAGCTATCCGGTGTGGAGTCAACTATCTCCTTCCTGGTGGGAACACTCAAACCCTCAGTTTCTTCCTCGTCATTTAAAGGCTGCATTTCTGAATCCACTTTTAACTCTACCAGTGTGAGTGTGATGATGTCATTGTGGGAAAGGCCCTCGAAGGTGTCGAGCAGCGTTGTGGAACCTATCGACGTATCGACGTCGGCCGCGACGGTCGTGTCCATGATGTTGCTGCAGTCTTCAGATGCAGAGAGCGCACAGACGATGTCGGTGTCGTTGTGAGACGCCAGAAGAGACTGATCGGGAGAGCAAGCCAACAGCTCCTCTGCTGTTAAGTCTTTGTCACCTTGACTGGGGTTCATCTCCATTTTAGACGGGGGACATTCAGCAAATGTGCTGGAGGGAGAACAGACGCGAGGCTCTTTATCCTCCTCCACCTCCCAGAAGACGACATGCATCTCCTGAGCGGGGACCGGGAGCTTTTGGTGGGTCTTACACTCCGGATGTTTCAAGTCGTCGTATTCCAGCCATGATCCTGTAAGGAACCGGTACGACAACACACACGGTTAGAACTAAAACCAGTCAGAAAAGGCCTCGCTGAGACCAGGAAAGATCATAAAGATTGCAGAACAGAATTTAGACTAAAAAGAGAATTGATAAAATACTGAAAGAATAATCATAATATTGGTAAAAAAAACTTGGCTGACAAGCCCCAGAGCGCTTGATCTATAAAGGACAATGAAACAAGCCCTAAATGTCTGGAGTCTTCTGCACATTAACATTGCATGAATTGTCCAGCAGAATGTACTGTTCGCAAACTACAATGTAGAGGAGAAAAAATATCAACCGTCGTGTCACTCAACCTGAAGCTTCAAGCTTTGTTTACACCGTAACGCGAGACTCGAGTATGAACGGACGCGTTTATACTCGATGCGCTGCATTATTCTCCGAAACGCAAGAGGGCGTACAAACAAAATGAACTGTGAAGAATCAAAACGAATGAGTGTAACCCATAGATATGCCCATAGACTGTAGTGTCACTGGCAAAAAAAAACACCAAAAAACAAACCTCCACAATGCCGAGGAGGGATTATAATTACCTGTAAACTCACATCTCATATTCATTGACGATGAAGACTTTTAAGACCACCTGTTTCTGAAGCATCTAAAAGGGAATTGGCCTTCTTTGAATAATCCCTAGACATGCAAATAGCGAGTATAAACTAAGCTTAAGTGTTTAAGATGAATACAGAGAAACATGCCGTTCTGATTCAGTTCTGTTATCCATGTAAAACTACTGTGATAACCGGCATTATTTTAGAGCTAAATATGGTCCTGAATAGATACAACCACTACATATTGTATTAATTGCTCTCTAATCATGGACGTCCCTACATTTCAATGGTAAATATATTGTTTACGTGTCATATCAGTGGAAACATACAACAAAACTACAACAGGAAACCTACCGTCAGAGTGACAAGTCCAGGCGACAAAGTGCTTAAGTTGATGGTTGTACTGTATGACGGTGGTGACGGAGTAGCGTTTCTCCTTGAAGGTGAAGTCGTATCTTCCAACATCGCTGTAGGGCATCCCCTCCACAAAGTGCAGCGCAAACACCGGAGGCACACTGAACAAAACACAAAGCAAAAGTCTGGTGAAACGGATGGAAGCGTTAAGGCCGAAGAAGGACTTTCTCCAGTTGATATCTTGGATATGCGATGGTTACGCTTAAGATTAAGATCAAGTGTGGAGTAATAATGAGTCATTTCATTCACCCTGTCAATCAGTTACAGGCTCTAAATTACACAGCAGGCTTTGGCTCAACACCCGACAGCATACAATTAAAGTTAATAACTTAATGTTTGGTGTAGCTGTGAAAGCACACCGTTTCTGTCCGTCTCCCGTAGAGACATACTTTTATAATCTGCAGATTTGTGCTGGAATAAATGTTTGTAATTTTACAACCATACATCTGACTTTGCGTGTACAGCTTATTCATTTTTTCACCATGAAACCGAAAAGCAGTAGTGGTTTGCATAACCAGGAAGTGATTTGCATAAAAGCCGGTTTATGAAAGTGTATTTGGTTGCACTCTCGTGGAGAAAGCACCGTCGCCTTTAATCTCGAGTCTGGCCTGAGGACTCAAGGCTGCGTTCTGGCTCATAAAGAGTCAAAAGATCAGCAATATAGCCAGGGGCTAGGTCTCTCTGTGCTTTAGAAACAATCAGTAAAATCTTAAAATTAATTCTGAATCCTACTGGTAGCCAGTGCAGATATGCTAAGACTGTGGTCTCTAACGTGGTCTCTAACGTGGTCTCTAACGTGGTCTCTAGTGCGGTCTCTAACGTGGTCTCTAGTGCGGTCTCTAACGTGGTCTCTAGTGCCAGTTTGAATTCTAGCTGCAGCATTTTGAACACGCTGGAGATGTGAGATTGATTTTTGACTGAGGCAGGTAGAGAGAGAGTTGCAATAGTCTGAATGAGATGAAAATAAAAGCATGAATCAAAATCAGCATGAGATGGAAATGACTTGATTTTTGACACATTTCTGAGGGAAGCAGGACAGCACAACTTTCTTTACCTGCTCCATGAAAGTCAGGCCAGGGAAACGTTTGTGTCTTTGTACCTTTTGAGGCATACAGCTTATTAATCAAACACTGGTATTAGACTGGCGCTCGGTATCGGCCAATAACATCGGATCAGTGCAACCCTAGTAATCGTAATCAAACATACCCCCTGTGCTCCAGCACCTACTGTTCAATCATTTCCTAAGAGTGGATGTAATTACTTTGCAATTCAAGCAAAGTCAAAATAAAAATCACCACACTAATACAGAGGTCTTAATTTCCAATTGTTTCTTCTCACACACACACACACACACACACACACACACACACACACACACACAC
>NW_022280095.1:2100563-2141562 GCF_004355925.1 Anarrhichthys ocellatus
CACACACACACACACACACACACACACACACACACACACACACACACACTCCCAACCTCTCCAGCATCATGGTCCTCCTCTGATTCTTCCGGCAGCACACGTTGCACGGGGCCAAGTGGACCGCATCAAGTGGGCACCAATCAGGCAAAACATTCGTGAAGGTGGGGAGAGTTTTCACAACCCTGAGAAGCACAGCGGGAAAAACATTTAGGATTTACACAGTTTCACAAAAGAGGAGCGCGTACCAGAGAATAATTATATTTTCCTTACAGCGTGGGTTTCACGTGTCGCCTGAATATTAGTTGGAGGATCTGGGATGTCCGCATGTAATGATTGCCGGTTGATCTTGTGTCCTCTATGGATTGGGTGAGGGTATTTGTAATGACACAGCACTTAATACAGTGATCTGATTATTTGGTGTGGTCAACTGTTTCTAATAGACAGACGATAAAGAAAGACTGACAACGTAGCCCTGAAAACATCTGTCGGAGACATCCACCAAATCAGTGCAACGCTTTGCCCCTTAAGTCAATTAATATAAAATGAAGCAACATTCACTTGCTCCAGGTTCTCTAATTTGTGTATTTGCTTTTCTTCTTTTTTTATATCATTGCAGATTTATTTCCCTTGAGATTTGGCCTTAAAGTCGTCCTAAAACAAGCATCCTGAAAGCAGGCAAATGAGTATTGAACATGTCACGATCAGAATGGAGGCGTCATCTGATCAGCTCTTCTGATCGGCCTTCATAGAGGCCGCGATCAAACTATTTAGAACAAACATCGGCCGATAAGGGCCAGGCCGCTGACCGATCGGCACACCTTTAACAAAGACCGGATCGAGAAACTTCAGCAGAGCTAACCGAAAAATCAACTTAAATATGTGGTACTTCATCATTTCATCCCGTACCTTTCTTCCGTGGCGGTCTTGCATTCGCTGCACTTGAAGTCCCAGTGAAAGGTCGACCTGAAGAGAGGCTCCACCCACGAGTCCAACTCCAGCAGAAGCGGCAAGGCAAACACCGGAGTTTCCCTCTGACCTGAAAAGAAGCACAAACGCGCAGCAGTTAGAGCACCGTCACGAGTGCCGACAGAAGCTGCGGTTACACTCTCCACTTCAAGGCAATTTTTGAAGAATTTTATCTGTGGATGACTCGTGCTGAATTACAAAGATCACTTGTGTCAGCACACCTGAAATGAATAGTGTGTGTGTGTGTGTCCCGCCTGTATCTGCAGTGTTTGCCGCCTCACTATGCTTTCCCATCCTTTTGTATTTTCAGTGTGAAAGCCAGTGAGCAAGTTTTCCACCTTCATTGAGCCGAGCAATATCTAAGGTTTTCATGTCCGAACACGTTACTGTTTTCAGGTGATAATGGCTGCCTTGGAATCTAAACGGGGATTTGTGCAAAATATCTAAAGCAGGACACATCAAGGTGGTAAAAAAAAACAAAAACAAAAAACATTTTAGGTAATTAAGCACTTCAGCGGTTTGAAAATCTCCGGTGGAGCCTTTGTAATAGTGTATTAGCTATGTGGAAAGAAGACGACCGCACCTTTATATACTTCTTTTAATCTCGGCCAGGAGGATGATGTGATCAGTAGCGTGTGTGTGTGTGTGTGTGTGTGTGTGTGTGTGTGTGTGTGTGTGTGTGTGTGAGTGAGAGTGTGTCTGTCTGTACATGGCTCATCTCGCATTCTTGTAAAATTTTGGGTGTCCAGTTATGGCTGCATGCTGCATAATTTTGCCGTTGTATGAAGTGTATTATACGACGACTTTGAGCCGATTGCTTGCCTTCAAAGCCGCTTGTTTTTTGAGTTTGTTGTTGTTGATTTACGCCGCATTACAGCCCAGTGGTGTCTAGACAGTTGTGGGTTGTATTTATTCAATCACTCAACACAGCAGCGGCCGTTGCAGATACACCTTGGCAGACATCTGCACGTCACCGAGTGCACCATTTGAGTTTTCGCTGCAATCTGTTTGGCAAAAAAAGTGTCATTGGGCAATATGAAACCTAATACTCATGAAGAGAAGGCTCGAGGGGTCCCGGGACACCGTGTTGAGTGTGAAAAACATTCATTCGCACATCTCGCCCTCGCTCAAGGTAGCTTGGCACAATTTGCACATTGCTCCCGAACTAACGTTGGTTTCAGTATCAGTAGCTCTAGAAATACAGTGCAAATACATATTTTATTCCCTTGTCTGTATTCACTTCTTTACTATGTTTTCACTGACTGAGCTTACCCAGCTTGCAATGCAGCTTGGGCTGCAGTCGTTTGAAGACTGACATCCTGAGACACTGCAGGTCTGCATCGGCCTTTTGCAGCACATGATGTGGCACTCTCACAGCGCCATCTACACACAAACAACACACACAAACGCATTGCATTACATTGTAAAAACAAAACAAATATTATTCAGCTGTAAATGAACTTCAAATGCTTTTTAGTCTATGGGAATTGTTCACTGTTGGCAGCCCTATATTTACAGTCAGATGACAGTAAGATATCTGCGCTAGTCCAAAATATTTTCATTTGAAGCAAACATGTCAGGGTTAGTCACAAAAAAAACACAACATTTTCTCATTTAACCCTCGTGTGATCTAGCAATGCAGACGGTTCCAGTTTAATGTGCCCAGATGTGGATGTATCCAAACGTCTGCCAACATCCTGCTGCGATATTTAAATGGTCAATGTTTCAGCACAAACACCTCCATTTTATTGAGGTCGCAGAATAATTCTCATGAATTAATATCTTAAAACCCGGACAACTCAATCCACAACAATCGGCAGGACTAGATAGGTGCAGATGAAACAGGTGATTCGGCTCTTTGAGTGACATTAGGGGTCAAAAATGTGTGTATTTGACAAACAAAAACAGATGCAAAGAGGAAAATAAATATGTCTAACTCTCTGTTCACTATTGCAATGACATTACACTCAACAGGCATCCTGCAGATCATCCGTTTAACTTACCTCTGCCAGTCTGTTGATGGACTCGGATGGAAGCACAAACGTCTTCATATCCTCTCATCAGCTGCCAGACGGACGACTGCTGAGGCTCAGCTTCAGGTTTACACTTTCCCAAGCTCTTACAGTTCACCAAAGCAACAAGCAGTGAGTCCAGCCAACACAGGTTATCGCTGTTCCTCCAAAACGGCCGATCCGGAACAGACACAAGCTCCTCTGACTTCGTCTGAGTGGCAGAGGACAAACCCTCCATTTCTGACTCAATGCCTCCTATGTCCTTACATGCAGCGATGTCTGCAGTCAGTGATTTCTGCTCCGTCATTGCTGTCTGCTCATTGTGCAAAGGCAATAGAGTATTGATTTCAGCTGAATAAATGTCCTCACTTGTGAAAAAGGACTGATTGGAGTCCAGGCTGCGGCATCTGTTCAGCACCTCACGAGGACCCTTTACGGGCCTGAAGTCATCCTCTGCCTCTGGGGCACCGGGAGCACCGCGGTGAGGAGAGAGCGCAGGTTCATCCCCATCAGCGGTCAACAAGGCTTCTGATGAGCACTGCAGGTGTCCAGCTGGTGTCCAGCATGTCGGAGGAGCAAATCCATCTGCACAAACAGTGTTCTCTGGTTCCTTGACCAGAACATCATCATCCTCATATTGTAATGACTCCCGTCCTGCTGTCTCTGCAACTGGAGAACCCCTGTATCCATTCACCTTACCCTCTTCTGTCTCGGGGGCTGCACGGTGGCCATTACTGACGACGTTTACAGCACCATGTGTGTCTGTGTACTGTAGCCCATGGCTGTCACTTGACCGCAGGCGTTTGTGTACGGGTCTAATCAACTCTTCCTTTTCCAGTGCCAAGCCATGCTTTCTTTTGTTCCCAACAGTGGGCTCCACAGGATCCAAGCTAGCCAAAACATCCTCCAGGGACCGGCTGACCAGAGGGAAAAGGCACTATGGAGGAATGGATCGAGAAATTTCAACATGGCAGCTAGAAAAAAAAAGACATTAAATAGACTGTTCAACTGGATGCGTGTGTGTCAGCAGCACTGGGACTAACCTGTGCGTTTGTGCAGAGGGTGACTGACTCCTGGAGGTTGATGCGGTAAGAGCGCAGAGCATAGGTCAAGCCCTTCGAAGTACACCAGGGACAATACTCCAGTGAAGCAGCTCTTTCCTGAACCTTTTATAAAAAATTTTTAAATAAAAAAACAAAAAAAATTAAGATAACAGAAACGTGGTGTTAATTATGACCACAGACCTCGACAAAAAAGGTGATTTTTTTTCCACTCTTTTATAATTAAACCCAAGTTATCAAACAGTTTTACAGAAAATACTGAGCTTGAAAGAATCTACATCTTATTTTTCACCATTCGTGCCCATTAAATCTGAGACATTTTCATCAGATGAATGCCATCTCTTTCAACTCCCCCCTACTGTCACCAGCATTCATTCTTATATCCTTCTAAATCACATTTAAATACTCGTATGTGGACATGCAAAAACAATTAGGAGGGTTTGCTTGATTTACCTTGCAGAATTTGAGCATGCAGGTAAGAGCAAGAACTACTGAAAGTAATTGTAAAGTTTGCATTTTTTTCAACCTTGTTTTCTGCTCATCAAAGCAGTGGGAGGGACAGTTTAGAGAGGACGGAATGAACAAGTGAGGTGAAATTTGATCCATATCAGTATGTATGAAGTACTAATCAAACCGATATATAATACATGTATTCTATGTAGTACAGTTTAAAAAAAAACACATACATGATACAAACACCCTTTGATTCCACACATATGCTTCGAATCTGCCAAATACTTTCGCCTTTTACTACTAAAGATTTCCATTTTGTTTTGGATGGTTTTGATTGGTACTGCCCAGTCACAGTATTTTTTTTCCAAATACAATTCAGCTTTGCGCAAGTGACAACAGTTAGAGGAAAACAAGAGCTCTACTGACTTTTCCCAAATACCCCACCAGTGGTGAGGCCAAAGCCCCCAAACCAGTGTCTTCACCAGTCATCGGCAAACCACTGCTGCTGCTCTTCTGGTCCTCGGCTTTCCAGTACCATTCAAAAGATATTACCATGTCACTGCAACCTGGCTCACCTCCGGAGGAGCTGGGGGAGAACAATACAGCACCAAAGTTACTCAATGGCTGACTTGCACGTGATGTGTGTACATGGAAAAGCACGATGACAGAAATGTGTTAGGCAAGATTTTACTTGTATGCAGTGATAACTTCCACCAAAACCAGGCCCCAGGCTGTTCTCCCCTGCCCATTCACACAACACTAACCTAAAGACAGCTTTCTGATGGCACACGTAGGTCCACCTGGACAGCTACAGTATGTTCTGCCACCTATGGTGAAGCACATGGGGTGTATGTCAGCGTTTTGAGGTCAAAATGTAACGTTACAGCTGACAGCACTGAGTTAAGAGGCTTCTACGAAGGCAGATGCACTTAACTTCCCTACATAATCATGTTAAAAGATGATTAACGACACGTTTCTATTAGCTGGCTGATGCATTACGGCTATTGTGACTTGTGGTGAAACCGGTCAAACACACTGTTGAGATAAACTCGATTCATTAAACTATCAGCCACTGCACTTGGAGGGTAGCATGCTAACATATTAGCCTAAAGCCGAGCATTCATTTCAGCCGTCAGTCTCATTTTCAGTTTGCGTGAATAGAAATGTATACGTACCGATAGAAAATTTAAATTATATCTGATATTATGATGCTGACCGGCGATATCCATCCACCCAGAACTGTATATCTAACTGTATATATGTATTAATCCATGCCTGCGGAGTAGGTCCATGTGCACCCTTTTGCCAGTTCGTGTTAGAAACGTTGGTTTCCGCTCGGCAGCAGTTGTGCAGCACTCTTAGTCTTCCCCCGTCTGACAGAGAAAGGTTCCGTAGGTCCCCACTTGGTGGTTCAGGTGAACTGCAGCAGCCTGTGGTCAAATTATTGTTCATGTTGGGAAGGCGCTGCCCATGAATTCGGGACTAATAATCAGTGCGAGTACATGAACAAGGACGTAATAGAAGATCAATTATCAATATTGCTTGACAGCAATAGATCTAGTTAATTATTTGTATTCATTGTCTTCAAAGGCATCCTTTTAGATATAAACCTGAATGTCATGTTTTGTCTAAAAATGTAACAAGTTAAATTCTAATTCTAATTTTCAATGTACTTTATTAACTATTATTATTAGTAGTTGTAGGCTAGCAGCAGTAGCAGTAGTAGTATTTTCATTATATAATCATTTCCATAATGACATTGCAAGTTTTCTCTTCTGATATTTCATATACAGCCTACTTATTAGATATTTCTATTTTGAAATACTAGCCTGCACAAATGTCTCTTTCATCTTGTCTGTAGTTTACTTATCGGGTTTTATAATTAAGGCTGATTTGTTCATTCTAGAGGTAGAAAGGTGGAGTTGGTTAGGTGGGGGTTATACATACGTCTCTCACTCTGGTTCTAAAACACAGCCAAGTCTCACACATCCTGCCCCAGCCCACACACACATTCACAGACACGCATCAACGTCTCCCTCCACCCAGTCCCGCCTCTCATGCATGTGCCATCCTCCCTTAAGCCCCTCCTGTATCTGCTGCTCTCCTGTCCTCTATTTTCCTCTTGATGACAACATGAATTTGCATATCTTTTCCTGGGAGCGCTCATTAGAATGCATAAACCGGCCGCCTCCATAGCCTCATGAGCAGGCTATAGCTCTCTGCCGTGGCATCTCCAGATGCAAAATGAGACAGCCAGGCAGCATCGCAGGCAGACATGTGGCTCGAGTCTGGGTTGTGATTGGCATTTAGAAGCAGTTCACCCTTCCCTTTCTTAATTCAAGGATAAGGATAAAACTCTGTGTCGGCCATTTTTCTCTTTGTTTCTATATTAGCTGCTAAGCAGATGCATATTTATTAGATAACCATTTCCACATTAAAGGCATGTATAAACAATGCATCCTTTCTTATGCATGTATGCTTATAATATTACCTTGGTACATGATTATTTTTTGCAAATCATGATGACCATGGACAATTTCTTTAATTTAGAACCCCTACCCCTACCACCTCATTTAAGAAAAGCCTTTACAGTCAGATACTTGCATTACATCCACTTTGATTATAGGATAAACAAGTCATATCCAGAGAGGCCCCTTTCACATTATGAACTCATCCTCCTGAAGTTTCTGCAGACTGGCCTGTTAAAAGGACGCCCTTTTCTCTTCTGTTCATGTGTGATAGAGAGTTTAACCTATGGTGGCTCCCTATAGGTCACAAACATTCTACCTACTTAAATGTAAATGTTAAATGTAAACAGAAAAATACACATGCACAATTCTTAAGATATAACCTTATGTTCAGTAACACCAGTGCACAGCAAGGACAATGTAAACGGGGTCAGAGGACTACCACACAATTAATGGGAAAAACACTGATTAAATAAGTTATAATCTTTGTCTGATGGTGGCGCTATAGAGCAAGCTCACAGGGTCATCAAACTCATTACAGTAGTTTTCTTTGAGTAGCATGAATGTGCACATCAAATTGTATTACTGTGTAACCTTCTGTTGTTGATCAGACAAACAAGCAAATTAACAATCTTGATTTAATTGTTCAGGAGCAGCACAACAAAATGAGATTTCAGAGTGTTGTTGAATTTGTATCAGATATGAGAGGAAAACAGGTGGAAAAACTGTGAAACTTTGTGGGATAGGATATAGAATATCTCTCCTGTATTATAATCTGTATTAAATTGTAAAAAAAATGGGACATAGTTGTTCTTAAGTAAAATGATGATCAGTAATTTGGTCCAACACAATGCAATTGCAATTTCATTTAAGCAAATATGAGGTGCTAAAAAAGCCCTGGTTTGTTTACATTATATGTGTAACATTCAATTAGATTCTCCCTGTTGTGTTTTTACAATGTAAGTACTTTAGGGGCTTTAACCACTTAACCGCCCAGAAAAATGTGTCTGGGGTTGGGAGAGAAAAGCCCATTATGAGGCTATCATAAGGACCTGTTGTATCCATGGGACCCGCAAATAGTAAGTTTGAATGTATTGAAAACACCAGCAAACATTATTTAACCCAGTCTAATTGAAATAAATAAATCCTGTGGGCCTAATTGATTGCAAAATTCATTTTTGTTAACTATACTCTGCTATATCTACTGACTTGGGCTCAAACTGCACAGTGTTGCTTTGATCTCCATTAGTTTGTGTTTTAATTGTGGATGAGCACACTATCACTTTTTAATCAGCTACTGTATATGAAGCCTATACAAATTAGGCAAAAAAGACATTGTGCTGAGAAAAATATAAACGAGCCATCCCGAAGCCTAGCAGGCCATATTTAATACAGTTATCGTGATTTGATGCCTGTTGATATATTCCTATATTAGCCTAATCGGGACTACAGGCTCAGAAGCAAACAGCTTGGCTATAGCCCTAAATAAGTGCCTGTTAAAGTAATCATTGTGTATTCTTGTCGGAGAGACTAACGAAACACTGTGTGGTAAAGTCATTCTGAAATGAAAATCCAGGTGTAATTAAAAGGCAATATTGCTATTGTGTTTTCATTCGCAGCCAAATCCTTTAAAATGTCACATCCTGTGCCATATCGAATGAGCTAAACGCGTCTATCGCCTTTAAAACACGAGTACGCGACGCGCACTTTATGCGTTTTTTCTAAGTAATAATTTGCAAATAAACTCACGCGTATTGAGGAGAATGTACAATGGAGCTGGTTGATGAAGAGGGGGACAGTCCATCCAACACACGCGCACATCATTGTACAGCCGCCTCGTTCACTGACTTGAAGCGGCCCCACGTTGTCTCATTCATTTAACTTGCCTACTGTACACTGTGCTCAACGTAGTGAATTCAATACTATGGCAAACACACTACACTACTACCAGCTCCAGCATGCTGGGACAGGAATACTTTTGTATCCACGCGCCTCAGAAAAGTTCGGTGACGTTTCACAAAAGGCAGCCAATGGGTGCTCGTCTTCTATTAGGACAATGAAAACCCTCCGTCCAATAGGAGGAGCTCCAGGCCGGGCGCTGGCCAATCGCGTGAGAGCTCCGCCGAGAGTAATGTTAGAGAGCTGAGGACTGAAGACACTGCGTATCGCCCGTGTTCTCTCACACACAGCCATTGCAGAGCATTGAGATCCAGCCATAGTCCGTTGGTAAGTATCACACACGGAAATTTTAAGTGTTCGTAATGATGATAATGACGATAACATGTAAAAATATCGTACTCATGTGTTTGCTATGATCGACTACGAGGCCTCTTAAAGCTCGAAAATGATTTTTATTGCGGTGAAACGTGAAAAAAAACACAAAAAAATAACCAGTTCTAAGCAGGTAACGTTACCCAGCCTGGGAGTGTAGACCAGACGCTCTTTAAAAAAAAAAGGACGAAATTAATATTAACCTTGACTAAAATCGACGAAAACTGTCGATTTTGTTGAATACAAATAATTTTGTATATTACTGTCGTATCGTTTTCACAAAATGGAGACGAAGCAAACGGTGGATATCGCGTAAGAATTGAAAAATGTCTAGCGGACGACACGGTTAACGACAATGGTAGAAGACATAGCCATTGCAGTGCATTGCGAAGATGAACGCCTGTCAAGTGAAGACTGAGAAGCGTGCGAGTTTTTTTTATCCGAACATTAACAAATTTCAAAAACATAAGAAAAAGAAAGACCGGCTCTAAACATACGCGGTCATGTGCTTTGTTTGCTAAAATTCACCGGAGGAGATGGCGAAAAAATTACCTCGCGAGCTGCGCTTTTTACTGTAATGGCTGACTGTATTCGCATTGGAAGCAGAGCAGCGAGGCTAGTGACAGAGAGGCGCAGTTTAGCTCAACTTTTTCCAACCGTGTTTTCTCGCGAAACAAACCGGCAACTATAAAATGTAACGACGGTAAATTAAAGATCAACCTTTCGTCGTTCCAACGACGCCATTGCGGTATTTTTCCGACGCTTTTAAGTCGTTTAAATCGCGGGTTGAAACGAAGCGGTTTGCCGCGGTCGCTCTGCCCTCTATTGCATTGGCGCTGACACAAAGAGAAGGAGCCATATTCTCCATGTTAGTGGATGAAGACGAGCGGCCATTAGGAGCTCATAGAAACCAAGGCAGTAGCCCCGCTCATAGACACAGTGCAGACCCAATGTATTACTATACAAACCGGCTAGTGCAATGGAAATCCATCGGGGGAAATATTTTGTCAAGATCGCCGGCTTTCCAGACATATTTCTCGCGTTGCAAAGCGAACTGAAGGGCGGGAGGAGACATTTGAGGGGGACTTTCTTTCATGAAGAAGGCATTCTCACAAAATGGAAGAAGAAATATTGCCGTCGTTGTTGACCTCCTTTTCCACAACGAAAGCCTATGCGCCATTACTACACTTCGGTCGACACAGCTGAACTGGGAGTTTACAGTGGCGTTTAACGGGTGAATGTACAGGAGAATTTAAGCAGTTTTAAACACATTGCCAAGACCAGCAGCATTATTTACAGAATAAGAGAATATGAAGACTGAAGAAGAAGATTGTCAACTGATATTTTTTTTAGCATTTGGAAGTGTTGTATTTTCAATAAATACGCATTATTGTGCAATTTGTGTCTTTTTTTGTGTCAAAGTTTATTATGTTTGATAAAACACGAACATGGATGAAACAAGGGGATTTCCAGAATACCTATTATTGCAGATGAGATTTAAGGATATGTGTGTGTGTATATATATATACATACATGTATACATATATATTTTGTTTTTTCGAAATATAGATCCAGGTCCACTGTTGACGTCCCACGGAGGGCTACGGTTAAATGCAGTTACACTTGGGGGAACTTTTTGCAGTTTATTGTGAAAGTCGATCGCTTCATTTGAAGACAATACATCTATTTATGGGTGTTTATGTGATTCTTCTCTAATCCGTAGCGATGTATTGAACCAGTTTTTAAGAGTTTGACCAAGGACCACTCGGAGCCACCGCTCAGACTGCATCAATATTTAAAGTCATTTTCGTCGCGTTCGTGTGTGCCGGACCGGACCGCTCCGGTTCAGCTGTTTCAGCGGCTCCTTAACTTCGTGCCGTTTGACAGCAAGAGGGCGGGTCACTGAAGTAGCGCCATCAACACTAGTGGGGAGAAATCAAAGATGTTTACAGTGTATAACACCAGTAACATGGTTGAGGGTATACTTTGCCTGCTATATAGAATTATGGTATTAAAATATAATTTATAAAAGCATACTTTTGCCATTTACATATATATATATATATATATATTTTTTTTTTTAGGTTTAAAGCTAGGATATATAAGTTGCTAAACTAAACGGTTTTGTTTTGTTTTATATAGATACTGCCGTCAAGATGGTGAGAGAGCCAGGAAAGCCCAGGGGCAAGATGTCCTCCTATGCATATTTTGTCCAGACCTGTCGGGAGGAGCACAAGAAGAAACACCCCGAGGCTTCTGTTAACTTTTCGGAGTTCTCCAAGAAGTGCTCCGAGCGATGGAAGGTAGGCTTGATGGTGATCTAATGGCCTAAGTAGTCAGTTGCTGAAATTCCAAGTTTTATTCTTGGGGATTGACTAATATGCCGCTTTTAAGTGGTGTACAATAAGATAATTTGGGTTCAGGATGTTGGATAATTTTACAGGGCTTGATTAGTTGCACATAAGAAAGATATTGCAGCCACTTATTATTGCAGAAGGAATACCCTGAATACTGTTCAACGGGTGTTGCCACAGAGGGTAAAGTCAGCATGTTACTTCTCTCTTTTTCTCCAGCCGATGACTCTTAAGGAGAAAGGCAAGTTTGAGGACCTGGCCAAGCAGGACAAGGTCCGCTATGAGAGGGAGATGATGAGCTACGTTCCACCCAGGGGATCCAGGACTAAGAAGTTCAAGGACCCCAATGCTCCCAAGAGACCCCCGTAAGTACTACAAATCAAGTCTGAATCATGAGCAGTTGACTTATGTTGTAAAGACACAATATGAAGCATTGTTATACTGTGTAAATGACAAGCCCACTCTTCTTCTTCTTTTCAGATCTGCCTTCTTCGTCTTTTGTGCGGAGTATCGCCCTAAGGTGAAAGGCGAGACTCCTGGTCTGACCATTGGAGATGTTGCCAAGAGGCTGGGCGAGATGTGGAACGGCACCGCTTCAGAGGACAAGAAGCCCTTTGAGAAGAAGGCGGCTAAACTGAAGGAGAAGTATGAGATTGTAAGGACATCGGTTGTATTGATACATTTTTACAAAAGATAATTCACGTTGTGTCGCTCTGCCTTGAGTGCTTTGATTACAAATGGCCGCATGAGTTCAATATCTTGCCTTCTCTCTGTCGCAGGACGTTGCAGCGTACCGCGCTAAGACCAAACCAGGCGCCGCCGGGGCAGCAGCGGCAGCATCAAAAGCCCCGGCCAAGGTAGAGAAGAAGGTGGAAAACGATGATGACGACGATGACGAGGACGACGACGATTTTGATGATGATGATGACTAGTAGCTGGCGGGTGACATATGTAGTGGTCATGTTCTTGTTTATAAAGCATTTAAACCCCCTTGTACACACTTCACGTACTGAAAGAAAATATGTTAGTATCCAAGGGGTAGTAAAAAAAGCAACAAAAAAGGCTGTGTATATCAGTTGTTTTTATGCTGTACAGTTTTGTTTTTTTCTCCTTTTTGTAGAGTTGACAGTACACAAGTAGCGTGTCTGTATCTTTCTGCCAGTCTTATTTTTTTCAGTGATAGTTCCTAGACCACTATTCTGCCTGGTTCAGTGTAAAGGGGTGGGCTTGCAGTATTTAGCCTAGCTTGAGGTGCACAGCACATAAAAAAACAGTCTGACTTAGATCTGAGTGTTTCTTCTTTTTTTTGTTTCCCCTTTTCCTGTGTGTTTTTATTTGAAATGACATGTTATCAAAATTGACGTATCACAGTTGTTTTACTGATCTTTATGTACCACTGTAATAGCAAGAATAAGAAAAAAACAGCTTGTTTGTTGTTGGAATTTAAATTGCTTCTGATGTCAATAAACCTTTTTTTTTTTTTTTTAATGTGTTTTGAATTGTGTGTGTGTGTGGGGGGAGGGTGTCTTATAAGGTCTTGCTCATGTTTCCTCCTCCAAAAATTAAATGTCTTGATCAGAGCAGACTCATTTAAATAAACATTAATACTATAACATGCCTGGTGTGTCAACAGTGGTGAGATAAACAGCAGCTTTATCAAAACGCCTGCTTTGTACACTGGAATGCAAACGATTGAACATAATTGATGATTAATATCACACAAGTCTGCCACTGATAATCCTCTGTAAGGCAGACGAATAATGAACTATTTCTGGAGGGGAGTCTTTTATGTTAACTTGCTTTGCCATCTACTCGGTAAAGAAACATTGAGAAGACTGATGCTGGGAGACAATTGAATACGACTGATAAGCTGTGCCTATGAAGTATGACTCCTCGCCAAAACACTATCGTGTGCTTTAGCCTGCTGAGGATGCAAACGAGCAGTACGTTATTGAAGCTCCTTGGCCTGCTGGAGGTACACTAAAAGTTAAAGCATGATCGCTCTGCATGTCTACATGCATCGCTGACTGATACTGTTTTATTTAGATACAGCTGCTTCATCTGTCACGTACTCCTATCTAGGGTATAAAAAAAAAAGACCATTTATATAAGACGGATTATGTGCTTTGAAAAAAACAGACAAGAATATGGTGTACAAACCACCGCAGTCCTTACCTAAAAGGCACACACTCACATATTGTACATTGTGGTGTCAACAACCCCCCCCTCCATGGGGGAGAGCATAACAAGGGTTACCAACCCTCAGCCTGAGCATAGAAATGAGCACAGACATGTCTCGGCTCTGGTGTAAACTAAAAAGGATGGGTCTTCTTCTGTGCTGCATATCTGCTCAGTCGGAGCACCAATATCAGCCTTGGCCCACTCACTGAGCCTTGGTATACGAGGTAGGCTAGAGGACAGGCAGACACAGGGCAGCAGCTGACCTCTGCACTGCTGACAAAAGCCCAGCCGGTCCATGAAGGTGACATAGCCTCTTGCTATCCCTGAGCATTCCTCACACTCACTGATGATGCTTGCTTTCCCCTGTTAAAATGTGAATCCAGCGGATGGTGACAGCTATGGTGAAATAACTTAACCCCACCCCCAAGCTTGAGTCACATCATGGATGTGTTGTCTACATGTGAAAAACAGGAAAGCTGTGCGGAAAACTCACTGGAGGCAAACGTGTACAATTACCAAACATGTGACAACTGCAAGCTGCTGCCACTGCTGATTATTGTTTCCCCACTGTTACTGCGTGCACTGTGCAGAAAGGCCTGCCTACAGCCACAACAGATTGAAGGAGGCAGTTATATTGGTGAATGTTTACACTCACACCCACTGACTTGGCCAACAGATTCCATGCAGCAGAGGATCAGGCAGGGAAAAAAGGGGGAACTATGCTGGAACAGTTGCAGCGCCTCGTGGCTGCTCTCAGCTGTTGATCAGTGTCTGTGTAGGCCTGCCAGAAGTATAGCAAGGTTAGCTACACAGCGCCACTGCCGGCTCCAAAGCCTGTTAATCCCAGCCACCTGGTGCCCACTGCGTTCAATCAGCGGTCTCCGGTGACACCTAGTGGTCGCATTGCTGCAACTGCATCAACACTGGTGCTGCAATCCATCACGAGGGGTGAGATCAGAGGTGTTTAGCCAATTTTCAATCCACATTCGACTTGAATGGCAGGTTAATAATCGGTCGTCAGTGGAAGAAGGATTGAGATTTCTTTCTTAAACATAGTAGGGATTACTATGTAACAAGTGATGCTGGAGTTTTGACCTCTTCATCCAAAAGAAGCAACACTAGACTATAAAAATAACCAATTATACCAAAGTAAAGAACATGTACATCAACATTGTACATGTTCATTGAGTAAATGTACTTTAGTTATTTTTTCCGGTCATTTATTTACAATGCAACAAATTGACCATACATCATATAAAAAAATAAAGAAAAATCGTAATATTCTCTGGACAAAAAACAACAACAAAAAGCTGTAGGCCGAAGCATGACCCCTAATACTTCACAAAACAATACCCTAACAATACCCAAAATAGCAGTGAAACCTAAAAAACAAAAATAATAACATCATAATTCAGAAGTATAGTATAAATAAAATATAGTTAAGAAACACAAATATAGTTAAGAAACATCATCATTAAACCAGAGACAGTCCATTTCTGTCACTTCTCCGTGTTGGTCACACATTTTATATCCTTTGTTTTATTCCATAAATTGACCCTTTCACTGTCACACACTTATTTTTCCCCATTTGTCCTCACCATCTTATATATATTTTTTTCATATAATACATGTCATTTTAAAAATAATTTATGAATCTGCACAAATGTGAAAGTACTCACTATATTAAGTAAAACATTGCAAAAACTAGACATAAAAATAACTTTTCTAAATCAACACATCTGTGACGACCTTGTCTGCCTGTCCGTTTGGCTGCTCTCCTTGCAGGTGGGTGTGGCAGAGGGTCGTCAGCAGAGTGGAAACACCTGAGGCCCAGTAGTATTCATTTCCAATTGTGCTCTGCCACATTATCTAATGAGCACCCACCCTAAAGCATTCCTGCCTATCTGATTCTGTCTGCCTGAACCCCTGCTCCTGGATTGATGGTTGCCCGTCTGCACCCTTGCATCGTTAAATCAGGCTTTTTGATTGATCTCCTGGCTTTGACCTCTGACAGGTTCCCTTCTTGATTAGTTGATGCAGCCTGTGGCTCTATTATTAGAAAATGTTATTTTATGTTAAGAAGTTGCCCGACAAATGTCCATGACTGACATGGAATGCAACTTTTTATTTCACATAAGATTTTTTTTTTTTTTCTGTTCCCACATGTGGGAAACTGTGCATTAGACAAAACTTAGTTTGGCTCCAGGTGAGTGATTTATTACTAAAATGCACAAAGGCTCAGTTTGTAAGAGCAGAGCCCTGACGTCTGAGACAAGACCAAGGCACTGTGCTGATCAGTCACCCCCTGAGAAACCAGACCTAATGATAGTCATTTCTACTCAACAGCAAATCTGTGGAAAACAACCACTTTTCTCAACAGGCATTTTGCACAGCCAGGAGTCTGCAGCCAGCATAAGAAGCCCATCATAGCCCCGAGTCTGAGGTTGTGTTCACTGAAGTGAGCATATCAAGCCTCTGCAGAAGACTGCCAGAATGCTTTGATTAATTGCTTTTTTTCTGGATGAGAGAAGAGACATCCCATAAGGATTGTGATTCAGTGATTTTTTTTTTTTTTTTTTTTTTTGTTTTTTCTTTTTCTTATCTTTTTCTTTTCTATTGAACGGTCTTGTTTTATTTAATACTGATATGTGTGTGTAGGACCATTGTAAAAATCAAATCAAATGTGTTATGTTAACAGTATAATTTTAAGGTGTGAAGTGGGTTTTAAATTTATATTTTACACAAAGAGCATGCCTGCAAACTGACGAAGGCGAAGAAAATGTGAAATATGTTTTTTTTTTTTCACCAATAATATTGAATATTTGCAAACTTTTTATGCACTGTCAAATTTTAGCTTGGTAGTTATTCACCTGATGTCAGTTTGGTCATTCATTTAAAAAAGTAGACTTACAGTATATATTTACTTTACTTATTCTAAGTGTTGTATATTTGAGTAAACAGGACATCAGGATGTGACTCAATGGAAGCCCAACACAATAGCACACACAGACACATATTTAACTTAACTTAAGGTCTCAGTGCTCATGTGATTCGACTTCTTTTTCCTGGGTTAGGGGACAATCATATTATTGAGACCACGCCTCTCCTGGGGGGCAACACCCTGGAAATGATTCATGTCATATACTTGAAATATCAGTTCTCCAAAGTTCATACATGTATTATGTAAGGATGTTAAGGTTAGGTTAAACGTTAGAATTAGGCTGGTAGAGCCTATGGTTAAGGTAAGTCTCCAGGAAATGAATGCAAGTCGAAATAATGTGCCCAAAAGTCATGAAAACATTGTGTGTGCCATAAATATCTCCAAATAAGAAAGCATTTTAGTCGTTACTGCTGGCTGCTTCTGAAAGTCAACGTGATTCAAAGTGAGGGACCAATCAGGAGCATTTTCTGAGTACCAGCCTCCCTCTGCACCAATCACGTGAGGGCTGACTTCCTCAGGCCTGGAGCAGGAGGGTCCACGCTGTCCAAGTTAAGAAAACTTTAAATTTTTTATTTGACAGTGTCTTGCATGAGGAATTATTTCTTTATAGCGTGAACATGCTGATCTGATTGAAGCAGCGTTTTGAAGATGGTTTGCACCATTTCTCACTCACTGCCTAAAAGGTAAATCCAGCCTCGTGTGCAGTTATGAGGGACAGGAGGCAACAAGCTCAGAGCAACATCTTTAGTGAACATATAATTATAGGTGGTAACACTTAAAGACTGGATGAATAAAGAACTGGGAAAACCTGTCTCCTGTAATTTAAGGCAAAATAACAGTGCCCTGCAGATTTACATTTTAATGACTCGGCTTTCCATAATAAGAACGGAGGTGTTCGGTGTTTGTGGCACAATCATTTGACAGCTCTCAATGGTTGTGCTCCAGCAACTTAATGTACAACTCAACGTGGACAAGCCTTCTTTTTGTCTGACGTCATCAAACAATGAAACCCATGGCTTTGAAAATGAGGCTCTTCACATTTTTCAGAGTTGAAACACATTAAGCACCAATTGAAAGTACAGCTACAAAGACAGAGTTGAGCCAGCAAACTAAGCATTAACAACCTACAGTCCTCTGCTGGCTTTAAATGTTGAAAAATACCAATAATTCAGGAAAGATTCAGGCATTGTAAGGTTTAAATGAAGTTTGACAACATAAATAAATAGAGAAGTCCTTTTTTTACAAATTCAAAGAGACAAGATCACATTACTCATATCTTGTCTTTTTTGATTGTCAGTTTTAGGGTTGATTGATTTTCATATTTTTCTGAACATCTAATGGGAATTGCTGCTCCTCTACATACTAACACACTGTTGCCTCAGAGCAGGGGCGTCGTTAGGCCTATTTTAGGGGGGCTGAAGCCTCGGGAAAGGCAATTCAGAGAGAGATCCCCTCTCCTAGGACGGCTGGGTGTGCTACACGTTCTCCTTCCTGTCAAGGATTGAGCAGCATTAGTATTTGAATGACACTTATGCATGACATTAGATAATATTAATATAATAATTCCAATTACTAACAGGATGTTCTTTTGTAGCATAACCTTGTCCTGCAGAATGACGATGGAGTTCCTCACGTTCTCCTTCCTGTCAAAGAGGCAGAGCAGAGTTAGAATTTGTATGACTAGTTGTTGAAATGCTGTTAAATGCTTTAAACTTTTGAAATTATTAAGCTTTTTGCAATTTTGTTTTGAATGGGATTTTAATGGAGAAATTTTTCAAATCCTCTTAAACTTCCTCACCTTTCAAATCCTTCTACTTCCTCATACTTTCAGCTGCAGACACCATTTCAACTTTAAAGTCTGTCTGTCTGACTCACTCAGTACATACAACTGTCTGTCTCTCTCTCATCACAACAGAGTGGAGGATGAGAGAGAACCATGATTCATCCATAATACATTCAGAAAGAGAGTGCAGTGTTGAATACAGAAGATTTTAACAGCAGCAGGTGTTGCTCACTCACCACGTGTTTGCAGAGAATCATCTCCTTGGGAATGTGTTTGATGGCAACCTACGAGATACAAACAAGACTTGTGTTAGCACTCCCTGACCATATCGTGTGTGTGTGTGTGCAAGATTGTGTGTGTGTGTAACACTTACAGGTAGATTATCTGCTTTGCGATAACCACCAAAGACCGTTCCATATCCTCCTTCACCAAGCTCATCCTGCTCTTTGTATTTGACCTCAAATTCAGCTGAACAGACAAACACATATTATGTTTTAATACAGAGTAACACCAATTATATGCTACCTAAGCTCTAATATGAATCCCTCCTATGTTATACTTAATATATATCCTAATTTTACACTAAGATGAGGTCAAACCTTACATTTAATAATCATAATAACGTTATTTATATAGCACCTTTAAAAACAGAGTTTACAAAGTGCTTTCACAGACAAAGCAGCAAAAGCAAGGCAATAGTAACAACACTATACTGACCTCTTAAGGCATCTACAGACTGTCTGATCTTCTCCAGGTCTGGCCTCCTTTTCTTTTTTCTCTTTGGTCCTTCATCATCGGCGGCGGCCTTCCTCCTACCGACTCTCACATCCTCCACAGATGTGTTGCAGCTTTCTACAGAGGAGAAAAAGAACCAGAGGAACATCAGCTTGAACATCATAGGGACTAACGTGGAAAATAGACATCCTCCATACTAAATGACAAAATGGGCAGATTCAAAAATAGTTTGCCTGCCAAAACCTCAATAAAAATAACATTTCTCACTGTCCTCTCGTGGAATCTATCCAAGCAGGTAGTTTTATTTGTCCAGTTCTTGACATATCTGTCTCCAGCCCAATACAATTAAGGTGAATGCAATTTAGTTTGTGGTGCTCACAGCATTGAAACATTTAACAGCAACATTTATTTCCAAAAACAGGCTCCTTGTTACTCTGGATAATCTACAAGCCTCACTGTAATCAACCTTCTACCAAAGAAATAGTCCAAAATAAACTACAGTGTGTTTGATAGATTATCCATCCAGGGCACTTTTTTGGAAAGAGATGTTGCTTTTGAATTTTAAAATGTAAATTGTTGATGCTGTGAGCACCAAAACACATGGGTCTTTAACACCTGGGTGAAATCAAAAATCTCAGACACAGATCTTTTAAAACCTGAGGAAACCTGGGAGAAATGATCCAAACTATCTGCATAAATAGATACCATGGGGAAGGGAGAATTTGTTTTCTTTGTAATTTAGGTGAACTGAAGTCTATTTAGATCAATATACCAACACCCCAGTTGATGTACATTTCTGTAAGAGATCTGAGTACATCTTCCACCACTGTCTGAACCCCGTGTTTAGTAAACTGATGATTGGATACAGTCCCAACAGCAGATTCACATGATCAGCTTACCTATCCCAGAGTCCTCTGAGGATGCCGACAGGTTGAGGTCAAGTCTTCCCTTCTTCTCCGTTGGTTCTTCCTCTCCATGTTTGCTGGCCTTCCTCTTCACTCCTCTCGCACTGCAGTATTCCTCAGAGGTGGTTGGGTCATCACTTTCTGAAAGCCTTGTCCTTTTGATGAGGGTTTCACTATCCGGATCGGTCCAACATCCGGATCGGAAACAACAAAGAAACATGAAATGCATCATTTCTGTGTGCCAAAAGGAACAATTAGAAATGAACACCAAATGGAAAGTTTTCATTAAGTAGTCATCTTTTTTTCTTTCACATGAACTCAGCATCAAAGTGCATTTAAAATAAATGTTTGTTCCCCTATACTGTTGTACAACCTGTTTCTCCACTGGGTGATGCTGTTATAAAGGACAAGGCTACCTAGAGTTTACGTACGTCCTACTTATCGTGGTCACAGCCTTTCTGTGAATTCTACAACCACCTCAGAGTATTGTAAAAGGTCTCGCTCATATTATGTAAATATTCATTCAGAAGCAGCGGATAATACATATAGAAATGTTTTTGTCACTTGTATTTGTTTCCACAATTATGTCCTTCAACCGGTGTAACAATTCAGCGTACTTAATCACTTTATAGGCTTCACAAAAAGTGCAGAAAGTTTAACAAAGAAGGTTTCTCAGTGGGAGACGAGTCAAGTCAAGAGGCAAGTGCATCTATGCCTGTGTGTAAATGGGAAAGACAGCGCTAGAGCGCGTGTGTGCATGTTCTTGAGCTTTTAAGCGGACAAAGCGTTGCAAGCGCTTGAGTAGGAGGCTATACAATTGTTGAGTTCTTGTGAAATCAGATTTGTCATGCTGCACTCATGGTTGCATATCATGAGTCATCTTGCGCCTCTTCTATATCTGTGCATGTGTGTGTGTGTCTTTTGTATGAGACTGTATTGGTGTTTTGGCAGTGAATGTAGTGATGTATGTGCTTGTTATTTATATATGGTTGTATGAACTATGTGTGCACATGTATGTTGACTTGTAGCCGGTACACAGGAGACAGAAGTGTGTAGTGTAGGCTATTGATGCAGAAAAAGAAAGACAGGCATGGGCAGAAAGACAAAGAGAGTGACTAACACCATGTGGAACAACACTAACCATGATGTGCCTTCTGTTGAAAAATACACCCTAATACAGATTTGACATACAAATGAGTGACAGAGTTGTCACCATTCATGGCATAAAGGTGATCACTCTGACTGTTGATTTACAGTGGCCCTTCTCTTTAAGTGAAGAATTGGACCCTACCATGTCAGGAAAAACTGTGTGTTTAGTGCTAATCATCAAATGTTAGCATGCTGACAGGCCTAACCAAGATGGTGAACATGGTAATTATCATACCTGCATGTTAGCATGCTGACATTAGCCTTTAGCTCTTTATGCACAGCCTCACAGAGCCGCTAGCATCACTTTAGACTCGTAGCCTTATCAAAGATGTTTCAACCATCCAGGGGAAAAAAACAAAGGATAATCTAAAAAAAAATGAAAATAAAACACTACGAGGTATGAATGTACCAGCTCATTCTTTATGTCTAAAATATACAGTATGTGGTCCTGACTTGGGACACAGACATTCTTCTAATCAAATTGTTAAGTTAAGCTAGAAGTTAAGTGTTGAGTTAGAACTGGCCTGCCCTAAATACACTTTTAGTTGACAAACATTCATGCTTGATCAACAAATCAATTATAAAATCTGTTAGATGTACTCAGGCATTTTGTTATTGGTATGACAATACTCACTCTCTGCTACATCTGATGGTGTATGATAAATGAAGGGTTGTTTCTTTCTGTGTATTGTTGTGTACTCCATGGTTCCAATCTCCATTATCAGTATATGGTTAAAAGAACAATTATCAGTTTCTTGCACTGTGCCTTTATGAATCTGTTCTTCTGCGTGTATCTAAGCCCTCTCAATAGATCTAAGCTCTGACCAAGGTTGTACTCCATTAGCCACGAATCAATTCAACCTCAAGCAAGCTTCAGCAGACACGGATTGATAGGTTTAGATATGTACTGAGAAAATAATCACATTCTGCAGAAGCTGGCACGATAAAACATCTAATAAAACATGAATTGCTTCCAGGATCAAATGCGTCCGTGTGCTTCAAATCTGTCAAAGGAGCAAACAAATAATAATATTTACTGACAGGGTGTTATTTGTGTAGGTTTTCAAGCTGACATTTGATGATGCACAGTGTGAATATAATATGGGTGCTGTGATTAGCACTGACAACTGGAGAACAGATTGGAAACATTGAAAAAAAAACAAGAAATGTGTTCTCAACAGTAGTGTTAAACATCCGTTTATTGATCCCTTATCAATACCTTTGGTCTGTTATATTCTCCACTGAGTCTCTCCATCAGTTTGTATTCTGTGTGTGTGCTGCCGTTTCATCATACAGCCAAACAAATCAAGCTTGAGATGGAACTGAAATGTTAAAGGAGTATTGTCTTAATTCAATATTGAGAGAAGAACCATCAGTGATTACATTAGCTGAAAGATTTGGAGGAGGAAAAGGAGGGAGGGGAAACAGGATGTGAATAAAACACAAACAAAAAAACAAGTATGAGTGGAACTAGCTTTGCTGCCTCAATGTGTGGAGCATGTTGAGACTGGAAAGGCTGAATAAGGCAATCAGGTTATCAACACATTACAGGTTTGATTACACTGATTATACTGCAATCACAGAGCCAATATAAGAATAAGAATCTATCTCCGCACTTTAACAGACTGAACAAATAAGCCATCATGGGAACCGGGGCTAATGTTGTTATCTTGAGGTGAATGTATCACTGCTCTCTTGGGCAGCTGGGATTGTTTGCATAAACAGATAAACCCTTTTTAATACCTCACTTTTCGATACAGAAAGTGCACAAGAAGAGAAAGACAAAAGCTAAAGAATTCAGATCACAGTGTAAAAGGGAACCGCCTCTTTGGCAATCGAGACAGAAGACAAAGAAATGCAGGAACAACACTGTTCCTGTGAAGCCGGCTCGGTATTTACTTACTGTTGCAGTCATCACAAAGCAAAACCAGTATGCGTGCATTCAGTATAACTTGAGTAGCTAGTGTAGCATAGAAGTGCTTACGCTAGTTAATGATGTGCTCACGTTCTCTGCTAATGTTAGCGCCACAGGTTTTCACATAGAAACGCAACGTTTTAGAAACGTGCATCTCCTTCCAACTTCTCCGGGCAAGTATCACTTCTGCCAAAACAATATATTAATGCAACTTTAAATAGTAAGACCACTTTCAGACCAACTCAAGTGTGTAAAGAAACAGAGTGGAGCTACTCTTCACACTCTCACACTTTACATTGTTCGCAGTGTGATTGAAAGACAAAGTTAATGTCATAATGATAACTGAATTGTAAAATCCTGTTTGTTATGCAGCCTTTCGGTGTCTGATAAGCCTTTAAACTTGTGGATCTATTCTTCAAACCTGGATCATGTTTTTCTGTTTCACCACCACATGAAACATTTAATGTTTTTTTTTTAACACGGGGCTGTTTGATTTGACCTCTCTAGTGGACCATTTGAACGTCTGTTGTATCTCTGAGCACAACCAGCATCTGTTAGGTTGCTCTTTAAAGATGCAGTAAAGGATTTTGTTATAGCAGCCCAGGGAAACCCAACTTTCCTCCAAGTTCACTGATGATGTTTTGAAACTTAACACTGTTCACAGTTTAGTTTTAAACCCTCCAAAGTGAGCTGGGAGGAAGATCACAAATTCAAAGCGTGTACTTTGAAAACAGGTGTTATAAGTAAATATGTGCCTGTGGGTTTCAGACTCTTATAAGACTTTTGGATGCAGAATTGTGGCACATTCATTAATGGATTGATCAGCTAAAATCATCATACTGATTAAAATGTACAACTGGATTGGCTTATTATTATTATTACATTAAATCCATAGACATACTGGCAACGTAGTTTCATTATAGGGGTGGATACAATGACATGCACACCTTTACAATGCCATTACTTTACATATTCCTTTCGTGAATCTTATAATTCACATGAGGTACTTTGTAAAGTAATATAATTCAGCCCAGTATCATGGCAGATCATAAAGTAGTCACGACATGCAATCTATTGGTATCGTGTACATCGGTGAGGATGAAACAAGGCCAGTGGAAAGTCAATAAGAATCCTTTTTTTGTGGTGGACACACAAATTAAATGCTTCCATGTGACTTTTCAACAATCAGAGCAAGTGACGTAGTATTAAATATCGACAAAGACCACTTATGGTGGGAAGGTACAGTAGGTCCAACAAACACTGTACTTTCAACCACGAGACCGGTGTTTGACATTGTTGTCCCAACGTTCGTCACGTTTTTCCTAAAACTAAGTGGTTTTGTTGCACAAACTTAATGTTTGTTTCGTTGTATTTAGATAGTTTAAGCCCAACCACGATGTCTTTCCTAAACCTAAGTGAGTGGTTTTGTTGCCTAAACCTTACTTTTGTTTTGTAACGTAATATCGTCCCGAAAAAGAAGTTGTTCCGTGGAACATGAAAAAATGTGTGTCCCTGTACACAAAACCAAATAGATTGCATTTTTATGAACATTTGACAAACTGTCATGAGTCTGTGCTGTATAATTTACTGAAGCAAGGCATTGACGTGAATGCATAATGTCAAATAGTGTGTGCACCTTGTCGAGTAACATTCCAGGTCGTTCCTTTATCTGATTTACAGCTGCTTGACTGTAACATTTCCTGCACTTTCAGGGTTAACTTAAAAAAAAACAGTAGCTCCGATAAAAACGCTGAATCACTCTCGGCCATCGTTGCCCAATCAACCTTGTGTGTGTGTGTGTGTGTGTGTGTCCATGAATGTGTGTGTTAGTGCACACAGAGACACATCCGCTCTTGACTTTAAGCCAGTGAATTTCAGCTGATGGAAACCTAAGCAGGAAGTGAGGCGCCGACACACACACCCCTCCCCATAGACAACTTATTGAAGGGGATATAATATTACTCATCGTAAGAATAATGTTTGTGTCTATAAGTATTTCATATATTTTACATCACAGGTGTGTACGCTTTCGTGCGTTGTTGTTCAAAGTGTGAAATGCTGAATGGAACTTCCCTTGTGTCACCCCCTTCACATTTAGTTCTTGACACTGTTTGTGAGTAAAGCTTGGAGTTGTTTAGCCCTCTCTCTGTCTTTGTTTTTATTTTAAGCTTCTGTAACCACTGCCATGATCCGTGAATGTGAGAGTCTTCTTTTCTGTTGTTTGTGTCACAAGGTTACGTCACCAAAGGATAAACATTGAAGAGAACCAGCCACAGTCGATAGAGTCCAACAGTTGTTTTTGTTTTGACCGCCGCTCATCTAATCACAGCTATTTTGTGACATGATAACTGCCTAACATCCACATAGTAGCCCTAATGCCAGTGCTGATAACACCCGCCTCACCCTCTACTTTATACCTGCCTCGTCACCATGACAGAGGGAGGGAAAAAAGGAAAAACTAAAGAGGGGGAGGTGAAGAAGGAAGTAGAGGCTGACTCCAGTACACAGAGGTTGGCACTGCCTGTGGCTTGCTCTAAAAATGTGTGCGTGCCAATAATATCTGAATGCAACTACTGATGTGAAAAGGGTTGAGACATTAATCACAACAATAAACACTATGTTTACGTCAAGTAGGCAGGGAGGGTGATAATAGTTACTTTAAATACATACAGGCTTGATGATGTCACAGTGGTAACTGGATTTTTCTTCTGTAATATCATTTAACAGGTTAAGTGCCTTCCTGATGTCATATGCATTCTCTCAAAATCATCCTGTTTGTCTCTGCATATAGAAAGAAAGACAGACTGTCTGGACCTTTTATTCCTGTGATATAACTCTCCCTAAAATAAAACAAAAAATACACATGCATATCAAGTTAAGAGAATCACTGTTCTCTCGAAAGAAAAGATTGTGCGTGAATGGTTGTCTGTCTCTTTGTGTCAGCCCTGTGATAGTCTGGCTACATGTCCTGGGTGTACCCTGCCTACTCCCAATGTCTGCTGGGATCGGCTCCAGCGACACACGACCCTGAACAGGATAAGCGGTTAAAGATAATGGATGGATGGATGGTGCAAGCAGTGCAAGCATTTGTTAGATTTAATGATATCATCACCAGTTTTTTTCTAAAAATTGTTGAAATCAGGTCACACTGAACCAAATACACCAATCTGATGGTGGGGATGAATGAGATGTCAGAGAATCATCATCAGGATACATCATCTGGGAACCACCAATAACACAGAAATTTCACTCTTGACCAAAGTGGTGGACAAACATGTCAGAGCAGCTAAAAAAAACCTCTCTCTCTCTTTCTCTCTCTTACCTCTCTTACACACACACACACACACACACACACACACACACACAATTCAATCAGACAAAACCTGACAATCTTATACGTATACAGAAACGGCCTTACAGGTTAAAAAGGAGAGCCAGTTAAGGTAATCTTAACTGAACAGAACATCCCTAGGACATGTACAAACAGTAACAGAGAGACACACACACAAAATGCTAAGTAACTCCCACACACACTCAGGTAAACAGGAAGAGAACTAGAAGCATTTACTCTCTCAAGTGCAGGTGCACGGATACAAAATACAAGCATTGAGCATGTACTTTATTCCCCTTCTGTAGCAGACAGATGGCAAAAACATCAGATGAGGACAAATTGTTTTCACAGCGGGGGGGGGGGGGGGCTTTACGAGTATTCAAATGTCGTTTCTCTTCTAGTATATCATCCAATAAACCACCAACTGCACTCGACACTTGTTCAAAACATCAAACACCCAAACGCATTAAAATGAGATCTCAGATACAACTTGTATCTCAGATTTAGCCTCAAGACAAAAGAGTCTATCAGAGAGCTCTCAGGACAAATCCCTGTGTATATTTACCACTGAGTGTGAGACAGGTAGGCAGATTAGAGGAGCACCCACCTCCTCCTGATCCTAACAACAAGAGTTCATTATAGATAAACCCAGGCTTTGGCTGTCTCCTGATAAACCTGAGCCAAATCCAACCCAGGTTTAGACTGTTGCTTTTGAGAAGAACATGATCTTGCGTAATAAAAGCAACACTTTGAGGATTGGTGGCATTGTACCAGAGCTGCCAGTCACAGAAAAGAGTCGGTTCATGAGAGCTGTTAATGACGAAGACAGGAGAGAGTATTTCAAAAGCAGGCTGTAGATGAATCCGGGGGGTCATTTACAGTTCAGTGAAATTATAGGAGGTTGGAGCTGAGGTTTCTTCCTTTTCTTTCCACGTTGAAGGCGTGGATATTGTATGTTGTCCAGATATTGGGCTATACAAATAAAATTGAACTGAATTGAATATAAATAGAGGTAAATGAGCAATGTTGATCAAGATTTTATTCAGTCTTTATTCATAAGACAACAAATGCTAATGTGTTACCATTTTTACTACACGGCCAGCAATTGAAATTATTACCATAAACAAACGTAAAAGTCAGAAACCAAGTCATATTTTTTTAATTTTCTTGTTAATCAGTATGCCATATCAACATTGAGATTAACATTAAAGTTAAATTATGACACCACATCAAAATTATACCTCCAACAGACCTGTAATGTTATTCCATCCATGTAGGCCTGTAGTGCTGCAACATTTAAAAAAATACATTTTGCACCCAAAATGAGAACATTGAAATTATATATGCGGTCACTATACAAGAAGGCTGCCATCCTTATGAAAACATTTACATCTGGGTTGAAAACATTAATCCTACCAACCATCCACCAATCTTGTTCATCAGCAATAAACTTAAAAATATCTGTGATGGATGCAACAAATACTAGCCGATCAGAGGCAGACTATGGTGGGTCTTCGTGGAACAAACTACAGTAAATAACAAACTTTAAGAGGTCATTTAGTTGGCTTGAAAGGGCACTTCAACACTTCCAAAAAACTCTCTTGCACACTTCTTGCTAGTGTGTAATTCCCTACCCCTGCCATAGACTATAACGTTACCAAATGTGTATGCAAGTGAGGTGGCACCACAGTGATGTCGGCTTGTTTACTTCAGGTTACAACCCGTATTTGTCTATAGGTTAAAACAAGTTGAATAATCTACAACTATGCTAGCGACTCTGTGATGCTGTAGCCTACGTAGACGCAGCTTTAAGCTAAATGCTAACATTGGCATGCTAACTACTCACAACGACAATGCTGATGTTTAGCAGGTGTAATGTTCACCATCTGAAATGTGTTTGTTAGCATGCTAATTAGCACTAAACACAAAGTGCTGCCGAGGCTGACGGGAAAGTCAGTTTGTTTTGCAGGTATTTAGTCATAAACCAAATGACTGGATACATTGAACTGTGACGATGGCAAAAGAAGTCAGGGTGTTATAAAAGTTATGACGATTCATCCCAAGTGGGACATGAAAACAAATTTCATGACATTCCATCCAATAGAGAGAGACATGTCAATCACTTTACAGAAGAATTAGTCCCTATGAAAACTGGTCACAGCGAGGCATGTGAGTTATTCAAAAGAGTCTTGAGGGGTGACCAAAATAAGATGGCACACTTAAAACCCAAACTATCTCCGTGGTTATATACCACTCGAGGAAAGTAAGATTTTGTTTATAATTTGGGTGACTTTACTTTTTGAGATTAAGACTGCCAGTGTTCCCGTCGTTGATCTCTCTCAGTCAGGGACTGACGGCCATGAGGGACATTAGACGAGCAGGAAGGGGACATAAAACTGTGGTGGGGAAATAATCGCTCACACCTCCTCTGGGAGAGCTCCTAGTCGGGGGACGGGAAGCGTCACGCTGGGTGTTGCGTTGCGTCGCTGGTTTACAACACTAACCTTTGCGCTTGCTGCAAGATCTCAGAATAGCCGATGGCACTCGTGCATGTTAATAATCTGTGGGAAACATAGGGAGGCAGTGGCTGCAAGTACTGCTATGCTGAGCATCAGTGTTTACGGACCAGCGGTAACCACCAAGTGTGTTGTGCACACTGCCCTTCAAAGCCAAATAGCAGCGACTGTTTTGTAGTGACACTGGAAACAGGAATAGATCAAAGTTCATCTTCTGCTCTGTCACCGTGCAAGCTGATACTATATACCGGTTAAGCGACTTTAATCATGCCTTTTGACCTTTCAAACACAGAAAGTCCTTTTCATGACCGGTGTTCTCTATATGTGCTTCATGTGCACTACATGTCTGTGTGTGGTCCGAGCGACACAGCAGGTGCTCAGATGAAAATCTAAATGAGAACAGAGTCAAGACGCTTAAAAGGATTACAGAGTTGTATTGTCTTTACACAAAATGTAACGTTTGTATTTAATCAGCAGACCTTAAGGAGAAGAAACGAGGGACTGTAGAGGTGACGTGGTGGCTCATATTACACAGACCTGCACTGTCGAGCAAGTGCAGGCAGGTACTGACGAGGGAAACACACACACACAGTGTACAGATGCACACACTTGATCTAGAGACATTTTGGGTTTGGTTGGAAGATATGAGATGGCAGCATGTCAGATAATGATACACACGCATTTATGGAAACATGAAGTCAACTACATGTAGCTACTGTTACATTGTTAAACTCTAAAGATTTGTGTATATATTTAACATAACATTTAAGTTTTTAAGGAGTTACATTGCTGGAGCCTTGAAAGCAGGAAGAAGCAATATTTTTAATATTTAAGTAGAATTTTTGCTGAACATTGAACCAAGATTATTTTTTACACAGTCCATTCTTAATAGAACAAAAGACCACAACGACTGAAAAGAAGAGAGTCTAACACATTCATTCATGTATTTCACATTAATTATTCATGCAATCAAAATGAGCTTTTTTCGAAATGGGAACACAACTTTTGTTCCTAATTGGACAAGCCGTCCCCAATTAACTGTTCTAAACTAGTCTGAAATTTGTCCTTGAGGACAGAAGGAACACACACACACACACACACACACACACACACACACACACACACACAAACACACCTCTTTACCCAGATGTATATATACATATATATTTATATATATGTGAACAAAATGATGTGTGTGTCTTTGTTTCAGAACTGAAACGATAAATCGATTAACTGATTAGTCGATCAACATAAAATTAATCAACAATTTCGATAACAAAATCATTGTTTATGTCATTTATCAAGCTTCTCAAATGTGACAATTTACTCTTAATTTCTGTTTTATATCATCATATTGACTTCCTTTGGTTAAAGACTGTTTAAAGCCGTCACCTTGAGAACATTTTTCAAGATTGATCGTTGTACATTGAAAATAAACAAGAGATGTTTTAATAACGACAATAGTCATTAGTTGCTGCCCTATTTGGTAGCCGGAAATCATACAATTACCTTCATTTTGAAAACACAGCCAACAAAAACAGATTCACACCTTGTGTGTGTGTGTTTGTGTGTGTGTTTGTGCAGGCATACTTATGCTTTTGTGTGTGTATGTGTGTGTGTGTTTGTGAGAGTGTGTGTCAGACTCACTACCCTCTCTCCACTCTCCCTTTATGGTGGGGAGATTAGGTAGTTAATCCTGTAGATTTCAGAGAAAAGCCACTCCTGATGCCACAATGGATTTCACTCAGTCCACCAGAGAGAGGACAGACCTGCTGCCGATACCAATCTCGACCTCTGACGAAAACAGGGCCCGCACACACACACACACACACACACACACATACACACACACACACACACACACACACACACACACACACACACACACACACACACGTCCGGAGCACTTCACCAAGGACAGAATATTATATTACATATGTATTAGATGCATGCTATAAATAACATCGCAACCATATTGAAATATTATGAAACACACTCTTTATGATAATGCTTACTACTGTATTTAATCCATGTACTACTTACTGTATTGTATGAAATAAATGTAACACTTACGACATGTCTGATATATCCAGTAAAACCAGTAATTCACACCTAAAAGTCTCTCAGGCTGTTTAAAAAAGTCCATTGTTGTATTGTTTCAGCTCTGCAGGACATTCTTCACTCCCCATGACAGCACAAGCAGTCCTGGATACTGATTTGCTTATTTATTAATTAAGTCATTACACAGGGGTGAACAGCCTTTCCCCCGTGTCTTATCCTCTAAGTAACTGATCACTTCCCATGGACCAACTGCCCATGACTGCAAATACAACTGTAAACAGTCCCCTTTGAGTGCTACTGTGAATCCCAGAAGACTCAAGTTGAAGGACATTGAATCCATATCTAGCAGTGCTGTTCTGCAGGGTCCTGATCTTCAACCTTTCCTGTTCCTGAGGGTCCTGATCTTTAACCTTTCCTGTTCCTGAGGGTCCTGATCTTTAACCTTTCCAGACGTGACAGGCACTTTAGAGTTTTCTTAGTGGTTAACAAAGTATCATGTTGTTATTTGTTAGAAAAGGCTTGATTAAGACTTTTCTACAGCCGCAAAAAAAGACAGTTAAAGATTAATTATTGTGGTTGGATGAGGTGTAGCATATAAACACTAACAACAGTCTGTCATTACTTCTTATTTCCCCAGTAAGGCATTGATTATCCTCTGAACTCTCTGAGCCTCATTTTTTATTTATTTATCTTTTTACAGCTGCTTGTTTCTCAGGGGTGTGTGTGCAGTCATTCCTCCAGCCTAAGCTGCACTCTCTCCCACTCATGCTCCCACTACTCACAGCACTCCCTTCCTTGTTCAACCACCCATCTGGGGACTGCCGCCATGTTCTTAAAGAGGCTGCATCAAGCAGCACGTTGAGAAACACTAAACCCGGATATAAAGTAATTCTGACATCAAAATAAAACATATACTTAAAATGTAACATTGAAATACACCTTAAACATGATGCCTTCTATCAAGTGTATTGACCATGTTGTAATAAATAACATTTTCAGAATATATATATTGTCTTTATGTTTTATGTTCATCAATAATAATGATTAAATAATACAATAATGTAACACTGACAGGGCGACCCTGCATGCTCAAACGTTTGAAAAAGTACATTTTGTTACCAATATTTCTGTACCGTTACTTATGTAATTAATACACTTTTTAATTAGGACTTTTACTTGTAATGGTGTCACAACCTGGCTTATGAGCCATGACAAACATGTGAGAGCCACATGTCAATGGTTTAACAAAAGTAACTTATTTAACATAAGCAATTGAATTAAAGGTATAGCCAAATATTGAAAAGGCTGGGAGTGTGAACAGCAGTATAAATCAGCAATGTAAGGTGTAGGCCTACATGAGGGAGGAGGTGGTGAGTGGTGTAAGATGCACACAAGGAACCAAAAGAAAACTGAGGTAACGCTGCAGACTGAGGCCTGCAGGACAGAAGATTATAAGAGTGAGGGTGAGCAGACCAGTTTATTTAAAGAGAGGTATAGGTATTTTCCTTTAAGCAAATGATCTGAATACTTCCTGGAGGCTGTCGGTCACATGCGAGCCAAGTATTTTGCACTTTGCTTGTTCTGTTGAGAAACAAAATGCTGATTTAAGATAAAGTGATCATCTGAAGAACCTAACCGCTGAATATTCTAAATATTTTACTTTTGAGGATGCAGAGTTGGATGGATGCAGCTCCCATTTTACCCAACCTTACACCTCTTTTATTTATGTGCCCCCACTTTTAGAACAGTGCTATGGAGTAAGAGTATCAATGATACAGAAATGTACATAGAATATCGACTTTTCTGGTATTCTTTACCATTATGGGATGCATATATACTGTACAAATATGTAGTTACAAGTACATGTAAGTATATGCCATTACTTGTACCGACACAATATATTTTTGCCTACTGCACCTGCTGCACATGTTCATATTGTCCATACTGTAAAGGTAATACATCTTAGCATATTCATTTCACACTGTTCATACTGTCCACACTGTATTTCTTAGGGTATTCATATATACCCACTACGTTTTATTCTATACAGGCCTATTCTATTTATCCTATACATAAGCTTACTCTGCTCTTTCCTGCTTTTTTGCACTTGTGGTCAGTAGGCATACTTGTACTATGTGCAGTGTTACCAAGGACCTTGTAATAAAGTAATAAAATCACCAAACAGCTTTAAAAAAAAGAAGAATGCGCATACTGCACAAGAAAGCTCAAAGCGGTTTTATTTTGTAATGAACAACCGGAAGTCCCACGTGTGTTTCCGCTGCTACACTGACGTTAGTTTTGAGAGGCCGGCTGACAGCTGAACGTAAAGGTACAGCGACGCAGTAACATTAGGCTCACAACAATCACAACTAACTCCCGGTTTAAAGAGAAGGACCGACAGATTTCGCCGCGTGACGCGTCTTTCGCACCGACCGGCGGACGTGTTTAAGTTTATCAGAGGAACCGGTAACCTTGCGGATATTTTTTTTGTTCCCTTTTCACCAAGAGAGAAAAAAGATCCGTGTCCGGATGTGCCAGCAGTGTTGGGCTTTTTTCTCGCATGGCGTAGGCACCTTCTTCTAAAGCCGGATATTCTTGATGTTTGGTGGGTCGGAGGAGGCCCTCGGGTCCACAGTGTGTCCCGCTCACATTAGCCAAACCTGCAAATGTCCCAATTTGTGTGGGAAATGATCAACGGGCGGATTGAGCAATAGAGAGGAAGTAAGCGTCGTAACACATCCCGACTAGAAAGTCACCGGGATTACGTGGTGTTTTTGTTTGCTGCTCGAAACCCAAACAACAACAACAACAACAACACCAACACCAACAACAACAACACCAACAACACCAACAACAACAACAACAACAACAACGACGTTTGTTTGAGCTCTTACAAGGGAGACGAAAAGAGGAGATATTTGCTTCCTTGTCTCGTGTGACTGTGTGTGTGTGTGTGTGTGTGTGTGTGAACCCCTCAGAGGAGAACCTTCACGATGACGGGCAGCAGCACCCCAGCGGACATGGTGAGAGGATTTCACACTTACCCATTTACATCCATTAATTTCCTCATGGGGGTTAAGAGTGTTCTTCTAGTTTTATTTATTTTATTTGAGAACATCGCTGTACACTATAGACCCAGTGTGACATTTTGTTTATGAACTACAAGGTCACATCGTAGTGCAACTTGGAAAGGAAACTGGCATTTTAACTTTATTCTTATCAAGTTTTCCTATAGTTCCAGGTAGCCATCGGCTCCCATTGATTTCTCTATAGTATTAAACTTTATACGCACACTACCGACACATCTTCATGTTCTGTAATCTATCACAGTGAACACCAAGTCACATGACTACAGACATTTAACCCCCGGATAGATGTGAAAGTTTCCACTGAATGGCATCAGGATGTTAACGGAAGTCTGACTAAATGAACGCAGACTTGATGTTCATTCGAGGTGAAGCGGTGACGTTATATAGTAATAAGTCGAATGAGGAGATTTATTGCCAGTTTTGATGACAAGTAGCCATTTATCAAGCAAGCATGAGCTGGTTCCAGCTTTTCAAACGTGAGGATTTCCTGTTTTCTCTGTTTTATGGAGCTGTGTATTGAACCCATTTGGTTTCAGACTGTTGGTCGGTAAAACAAACAATTTGAAGATGTCGACGGGAGCTTTGGGAAATTTGTGATAGGCTTCTGTCGGTATTTGAAAAATAATAATTTATGGACTAAATGAGTAACTGGGAAAAGTAATCGTATCAGTAATAAAAGATAAAGTTAGTCGCTGCCCTGATGCTCACTGCGATGGATTACAAAACAGTTTCAGTTGAGTAGAAGGCGAGGTGCTCTTCTGCAGGTCTGAAGTGCACAGTGACGGGTAATTTAATTGCCTACTACAACCCCATCATGTCCCACCTACTGATGTAGTGGTGCTTTTAAAGGAGGCTAAACTATGACCTTTCAGTCTGTGGTCACCATCGGGTGACTTTATCCCCTCACCCTCCCAAAGACACTATCCTTTTATGACTTTATTCTAGATTACTGACTGTGTTATTATGAACTCTCATCATAAAGATTTATGTCAGCACCTCATTGGGCGAGCTACTCCGCAAATTAAAAGCCGTGTGAAATGAGTTCAATTGGGCTCAGCCACTCTCAGACGTGACATTTCCCCCTCTTGTCTGTCATCTTCGCTGCTAGTATGGCTCTTAAGATTAATTCCGGGTCTATGTATAGAAAGGATAAACCACGTAATGTGGCCCTCCACGCAGAGATCAGCTAACCCAGCTCTGCCTGTACTCCTGCGTCCAAAGACTCTGATCCCCTGAACAGCAGGTCCATTATGTCGTTGGGATAATACCGTGTGGAAGTTAGAGGTGAGCCGGCCTCTACGTACATGTGGTCCGGTCGAAGCTAAAGCATCTAAGTATAGTGCATCGCAAAGACTTTCAGTGGACTGGATTCCCTGACCTCTTATGACTGGTAGCTAAATAACAAACGGTTTATAAAGTTGTTTGTTCCGTCACTATCTGTGTATGTGGGAGGCTTCGTATTCAGACCTTTAGTCGCAGTGTTATGGGTCAGTTTATAGTCCTTTATGGTGTTTTATCTTGTGTGTTATACGATAATCATTCAGAGAAGTTTGGTAGACGCCCTCCATCCGCCCTGCTGAACTGTCTTTGAGCAACACGCTGACTCCCTGCCAGCTGGTTTATAGCTCAGCCTTTTGCTCTGAGAATTTCCCTATTGGGGGGGGAAGTATCACGTTATTATCGCATCATTTCTCGCCAGTGTCGGGGCATAAAGTTCAACGGCAAAGTAATAATATTTCCAACTGCCGACTCTCAAGCATTGTTTTAATATGGTGTATTTATTCCTTCCGGCTCATGCTATTAACATGCCTGCAGCAGAAACACAAAAGGTCAAGTTCTGCACACGAGTAAGACGTTTCAGGATTACTGCCAGTGGAAAATCTTCAGAGTGTGGCTGTTCTTCTGTGGCTTAGCGCAATCTATACATCAAACTAGCTCCGTCCCCGAGGAAATTTGGGGGAAATATCAGCTGTGTGCATTTAAACTCGTGCTATGTGGTGGCAATCAGCAGCAGATGCACTCTTCGTTTTTTTCCCTCCATCAACTCTCGCTCCGTCTGGGGAATGAGCAAGTGTACACACCCACGCACACACACTTATAAAGGCTGTGTAGAGTGGGAGCGAGTAGTAGGAGGTGCCAAACATTGTGGGTGAATGAATCTGAGAGAAAGAATAGGAGAAGGAACAGTCATGCCTCTTGAGAATGGAGGAGGAGGAGGAGGGCTAATTGCCTCGCTCTGGGTCGACCTCAGAAGTGCTGACGGGGGCTCGAAATGGTTCCCATAGCAACAGCGAGACGCTTTGATCTGAAAGTCTGGAGCGTGAGGAGAGGGGTCGGTGTGTAACGACGAAGCTGAGACAAGAGAGTAGCACAGAAGCAGGAGGAGAATAAAAAAAGCACCTCGGTGCAGACAAGAGCCGCTGAATAAATACACTGAGAGGCCTACGCGGAGCAGAGAGTGGATTTCAAACATTAGCGCTTTCGATACATCCCAGCGCGGCAGACAACACGGGATGTAGACATACATACATACATACATACATACATACATACATACATATATATATATATATATATATATATATATATATATATATATATATATATATTAGAGAGAGAGGGAAGGAAGTACATGACGGCTCTACTTCATCGTGAGGGCTCATCAGTTGTAGCTGTTGCCTTTATTCATGTTTAGTAAGTTACTAATACTTGTTGTATTACATTAATAAGAAGAGCTTTTGGGTCAGAAAGGTCTTGTGTTGAGAATCCACGTAAACTTTTAGTCAATCAATTCATTACTTGCAACTATTTCAATGTAATATTGCCAAAAATTAAGTGGTTCCAAGCCTCTCTAATGTGGATAAACTGCTGGTCAGAAAAAAAAACAAGTCATTTGAAGATGTCTCCTTGAAATTTGGAAACTTACAACAAGTTTTCTAAGCTAGCTTCAGAAACAATAACTTGTCAGAAGAAAGCATCATTGTTCTCATAACTGACGTATAAAACATTAGTTAATAACTTAACCATTAATGACGCCAAAGCCCAAAGTGGTAACTAAATGACTCTGTGACTTCTTCTCCTGTTTGGAAGTGTTTACTTAAGTTGAACAGGCACACATCTGATACTGATACGATGTGAAGAAATAAATACCGTTAGCACACGTACACACTCGTGCACACTCTGTGGGTAGTATTTAAGAAACCCTGTCATTTGTGCAGTGGTGAGTACGCATTGATCAGGAGGTACGATAGAACGAATTAACCCTTTAGATGCCTTCAATATTTCAGTTCTCAGACCCTCATCATCCCTTCATTTAGTCGAGCAGCACCTGCACCACATGAGGCCGGTGGGGTCAACTATTAATGTTGGGCAATGCTGCTGGTGTCCTTTGACGGAAACAATAATAATAAAGTTAGTATAACTTAAGCTAGAAAAAATATCGTGACTTTATAGGTTGTTATTTAGGGCTGCGACTAATGATTATTTTTAAACCTAGATAATCATTTAGTCTATAAAATGTCAGAAAATAGTCAAAAATAATGACTAAAGCCCAAGGTGATGTCTTTTAAATGTCTTATTTTGACCGACAAATAGTACAAAACCCAAGATATTCTGTTCAGTATTGTAAAAGGTGAAAAGAAACCAGCAAGAATTGACATTAGAGAAGCTATGACCAGCGATATTTATTTGAATAAACTAAACATCTCCCTAGAATACTGTATTTTTGTGTTACTGTACCAGTATGCGGCTAAAAGCTAGTTACCTCTGCTACTCTGTGTGTGGCTAATTATAATTATGGTGCTTTAAAAGCAGTTTATAGTTCATTCCCACATTGTTAGAGTCCCCTTGGGGACACACACACACACACACACACAAAGGAGTCAAAGGTTGGGGTCGGAGGTCAGCGTTTTGCGTTTCAAAGAACAATGGCTGGGGTGTCCTTGCCGCTCCCTGTCCTTCTCCCCGACCCGAGCTTAGCTCAGCACTTAATGACATCGAGTAGCAAGAGACGGAGAGAGAGAGGTCAGCATGCGGGTCTTCAGCCTTGGGCGGGGGGGCTTTGATTGACACATTCAGCGGGAGAAAAAACGCTATTGAACCCTGACAGGTGGATGATGCATTGTCAGTGAATATTGTGCAGTCGATGCCATGTGTCGAGAGTCTGAGTCACAGATCGGGATTACATCACCCCGCTCGGGTGCAGGAGTTGATATATCGATTGTGACATTGTCACATGGAGACCTCGCAGCGCAGTGGAAAGTTCTGAAGATGCAGGAGTTGTGCTTGATTATTCATATTCACTTCAAGCATATCAGGAAACTGATGACTCAGAGTCGAAGTGCTGACAGATTGCGTAATGCAGCAGCTAAAATATCTAATACCCAGTCGTTAGAGGTATTACTGAACACTGAGTTGGTGAATAGTAACAGAGAAATGAATGGATGTTTAACATACATTGATTGGCTGTGAGGCTGTGCTTTGTCTCTGTAAGAAGGATTGCAAAGCATTTCATATTTGCGGGTGACAGTTGCTGGTATTATCAAGCATTAGCATGTTGTCGATTGTGTAGAATCAATTTAATTGTATTGATGCACGTCTGCCACACCAACAGGAAGTCCTGTGGACAACCTCTCATCCATTGGTCGCTTACGTAACTGTTTGTCTGTGTATTGTTCAGTGTGTCTGTGCATGTGCGTCAATGTGATGTCCTGTATGAGTAAGGACACCTGCTGTGTGTGTGTGTGTGTATATATATATTTCATTTATTTTCCTGTTTGTTCTCTTTGTGGACATGTACTCCTCCAGTTGACACATCTCTTCTGTTGAATAGAAGCTAATGGAAGTAAATTTGTCTGTTTTTTTAATTAAAAAAAACGTTATGAATCGATAATCGTTTCATAATTGCATCGTAGCCCTCTGAATCGGAACGGAACGGTGAGGTGCGTAGAGACTCCCACCCCTAGAGACACATTTCACCAGGCGAACTATAATAACCACCGAGATTACATCTTCAGGGTGAACCTCGCTATTAGATTTCACTCGCGAGGCTTGAAAGTGCGACCCAATCTCCTTCTGTTGTTGGTTTGTATTTCTGATCCGCCTGGCTAGAAGACTGAATAGTTCTGTGAGTGACTCAGAGGGTTTCTAAGAAAAGAAACCGGTGCGTGTTGGGATAAGAGCTTATCCTGCTGGACCCCCCCCCGCCCCCGCCCCTTCCTTTCAGCAGTCACTGTTGGCAGGTATGGCTCTGCTCAGGCTGAGGAATGTATTGAACTACTTCACTGTGGTTTGAGGCTCCAGAGGTCCCTGGTTCAAGAGAAAACCTCTGGTCTACACTATTGATTCCGGTCCTGATCTCTCGTGACAGTGAATGGGCACTTGTTGCATGCTGCATGTCCTCATGCAGTTGAACATTAATAATATCCCAGAAGCAGAGAAAGCCATGTAATGAGTACCAAATTCACAGCTCTAATAACTTAATTCCTGATCATTGGGTTCTTGCAGAAACAACCTCAGGACAGAAGTAGAAGTGAGGGCGCTCTTCAGATTTTGATGCCCAGTGTTACAGAGTCGGAGCATGACACAGACGAGTGGGTGCGAGTGCCGAAGTCCTAACTAGAGTCTGTGTGCCACTTCTGAAGTGTACGTGCGCGTGTTTTGTTTATGCGCGGGCACATTTGCATGGAGCGGAAAAAAAGAAACCAGCTGAAGCACAACCGCTTCTTCCTGTTTAGTGTGACGTGTTCGCTGCTGGCTTTGCCCGTGGAGTAACACCCACTACACCAACTAGAGCTTTAAAGGTCCTCGCTTTACGCACAATGGCGTCGTGGCACTGTCCCATTGGGTCCCTTGTATCAGACACCGAAAAGTGATGGAAATTCTCTGACTTTTGTTTGTTTCAAATTATATTCATTGATTATATTTTTGAAAATGCATCTCCAATATGATGCTGTTGAAAGCCTTGTCCACAATTAGGGATATCATTCTGGTGGACAAATCTCAGAAACCACACTGAAGACATCGTGTTAGCTATGGTCCTGACTCTCAAGTTAAACCAAATGAGCACAACAACAACTTCTTTTGTCAAAAGAAAAAAGGAGAAGATGAGCTACTGCTTCCTGATACTGAAGAAATGACAGTCATAGGAAGCTGTGTGCTGGCTGAATTGAGAAACGGAAAGGAGGAAGAGAAACTTGTGTTGAGGAAAGGGGTCGCAGAGTGTCATGCAGAGAGGAACATGGACGGCCGCACAAAAGCTCACTTCACTGAACTTTACTTGATGAAGTTCTGTCACTGAAAGCAACCGTGTGTTTAACCTTCTGCTCATTTGCGTTTCTCAAATCAACTGAGGCACTTGTGTGAAGCGAGACGTTTGCCACATCAGATCTTCTTTTTTTTTTTGCCATTCATCAATGTGAACTAACGGGACTCATTAATGGAGACAGGGAGTTCCTGGGTTATGTGTTCCTATTTTGGATAATGTGTTTCTAATGGGGGTCTTTCCATACGCTGTCATTTTCCTACATGTCATTTAAATAGATGTAAAACAAAAGCTCTCAAATGAAAACACTGCATTTCCCCGTCAATCTGAGTGCTGAGTAGAAGTAGAGTGCAAGTGTGCGAAGGAGAAATAAGCGATGGGGAGGGGTCGTGTTTGACTAGCTCACTAAAAGGAGCCTTTCAGCTGCACTGGAAACAATTTCCAGCCGAGGGGACATTTATATTAAAGCTTCGCCTCTGCCAAGCACAGACTGTGTGTGTGTGTGTGTGTGTGTGTGTGTGTGTGTGTGTGTGTGTGTGTGTGTGT
>NW_022280095.1:2141572-2152870 GCF_004355925.1 Anarrhichthys ocellatus
TGTGTGTGTGTGTGTGTGTGTGTGTGTGTGTGTGTGTGTGTGTGTGTCAGGGCAGCTAGCTAACAAGAATAAACTCTCCCTCTTCCTGGTACATTTCGGGACAGGCTGCCATTTATAAATCGGTCCGCGAATCTGTCTCAATATTCCAACGTCATGTGCCGGTGCAGTCAGACAGAGAATACGCACCGGGGGGAAATAGAGGAGCAGTGTTGAGACTCTTTGGGTCCCAGACAGGGCAGACAATAGCCACGGAGCAGTCATCCAAAGGTCAGGCCTCATCGGCTGGCTGTCCCAACGGGATCAGCCGGTCTCTAGGCCGCACACATATATGCCTTCAACCCAGCCGTTTACTCTGTTGAGGGTGTTAATTCGAGAATTACCTTTGTATTCCCATCTCAGCAATGCGGAATATTTGACCGTCTCTTCATGTTGTTATAGCTATAGGGGCTGCAACTCATGAATGTGTTCATCGCCAATTCATCTGTTTATTTTTGTGGTTTTTCTTTTAAATGTCAGGAAAAAAAATAACAAATCTCCACAATTTCCAGAGCACAGGTCAACGTCCTCAGGTTTGTCCAATCAACAGTCCTAAACCTAAAGATATTGAATTTTGTGTGACTATAAAACCAACAAAAAGCAAGAAATCATGACATTTGAGGAGCTGCAGCCAGAATATGTTTGGCATTTTGCTTGCCAAACTACTGAAATGAGGAATCAATTATTAAAGTTGATGGGTGGTGTTGTGGTATTTAGAGCCAGCCGCCCTGGCAACATGTTGGACAAAACCTGATTCCCCAGTAAACAAAGTTTGAATAATTAAAACTTAAGACCATAACATAAACCTAGAGGATCGTTACATCATCCAGGAGGCTCGTGTCGTGTGTCGCGAGGACAACATTTCCAAATCCGAGGAAGGAACCAGCAGGTCCGCAGGCTTCCATCAACCATCTCCAGAGGTCGTCCTTCGGAAGCTTGTGTGTCACATTCACCGAGCGCTAACTAAACTCGAGCCTTAATCCTCAGCTGATAATGTGAGCCAGCTTTAGTATCTAAGCTTGCAGAGGTTTGAGAGCAGTCTGTGTAGACACCAATAATCCTGCAAATTCTTCACATGGTTATTATACTGAAACTTATTGTTTGTGTTAACCACTTTAAATCCTTTTTCTGCCACTTCAGTGTAAAGATACTACTTTTGTTAACCTTACACTGGACTTACAAAGACATAATTGTGAAACCGCGTGCATATTTGTGAGCTGGAAATGGAAAGTGTGAAAGACGATTGTCAGGAAATGCTTTTGGCTTGTTGCTGAAACGTTGTTGTGATGTCAGAGGTAACAATAGGGAGATGTTAGCCTCTTTTTTTGCATATTTTTTATGATATTGATACAGACACAAACAGAGATGTCGGTGGGAAATAGTCACAGAAGAGTTGAAGATAGAAAAGACAGCCAGAGACAGGAAGGAGTGTGTGTGTGTGTGTGTGTGTGAATGATCGAGAGAAAAGGCGAGCATAGAGAGGGTATATTTGGCCTTCATGCTGTCTTGCACAAACTTGTCATTGCATGTTGGATGCTATGGAGCACTCTGACTGTGAATATCGCTAATGATCCCACCAGGGGTTTGGTGTTTTGTGTGTGTGTGTGTGTGTCTGTGTGTGTGTGCGTGTGTGTGTGTGTGTGTGTGTGTGTGTGTGTCTGAGTGTGTCTGAGGCTATCTGAATGAGCTAGCAGTAATGAAGCATTGGACCTTGCACTAGAATGATCGAAGGTTGTTTTTTTTCTTTCTTGGTTTCTTGTAATGAGGAAGCAGTGGTTTAACTTTAGGGAACCGGCAGAACTGTGACTCACAAAGAGGTCATCAGATATCGACCTATTGTTTAGCGTAATTAGTTACACATTCCTTGGTGGAGTGGCTTCTCTGTGCCAGAGATCATTTGATCTTTTGATCTTACGTTCTGTATTCGAAGGCGAGTGGGTTTGAAAAGCTCGGATGTTTGGTCATGAGTGTGAGGCTGACTTCCATCAGCTGAACAGAATGGCACAGAAAAGCTCAGTCAGCTGATCTCGGTGCAGTTCCAGTTCATAGTACAGTGTTGTTTTAAAGGCTCACTAGAACCATTAAGGCTCAGAGCTGGCAGGTACAGCAGTCCTGTTTTCATTTTTAATCTAAATGTCACAGTGTTGCATAAACAAGGCTTAATCTGTGAAGCCAAAGTGTGCTTCGTTCTCAAAGTGGTCTCGACCTTTAAGCTACCTCTGCAGGCACTCTGTTGTGAACTCAGGTGGATTCATGAGGGGGAATTATAATATCTAGCATGGCTGTAAACATCTCGATTATGGCTACTTAACAGACAGCACAGCACCTCCTAAACACCACCCCTTGGCTGGTTATGTCATCTGTATTCATATACTTTTTTTTTTTTTTTTCTGTCTTGGAGTGGAACAATGTTTGCCAAAGATCTTGATTGGGTCAACCAGCCGCCACCCTCCTCGTCCTCGCTTCCTGTTGTTGCTTGTGTAAGCGGTTTCCTCCACTAAGGCTGCCTTCTTCCTGTTGTGCACAACACAAACATACCAAGTGGCTCAGATCTCTAACAAGACAACAATGAAAAGGGAAACAAAAAGGAAACCCCCATAGATGCACGTCTTACACACTGCAAACACAGACAGTCGCACACTGTTTGTGTCTGTCGGGATCATTTATTCAATTCATTTCACAGTTTTTATTAAATGTGAACGTAGAACCGGGGCCTCCTGTGGGCTTGTTGGTGGATTATTATTATTATTATTATTATTATTAGTGCTTCATATATTTACGATATAAAACCATCTACAATACATCTAATGCATTTTATGTTTTCCTGTTTACTTACTACACTTGCTCACTTTAAGATCATTCATTGCACGTAAACCTGCATTTATTCTTGTCACTGCTTCTTCATTCCTGAATAGGCCTTGAAAACGCAGTGTGTGTGTGTGTGTGTGTGTGTGTGTGTGTGTGTGTGTGTGTGTGTGTGTGTGTGTGTGTGTGTGGTAGTAATACCCCTGGTTGTTTCTGTCCAGTGCCATCTGGTAAATTCCAGCACATGGGGCATTTCAGCTTGCCAGCAGTCTCTATCTGTGTGCCTCTCTCTCTCTCTCACACAGACACTCACATGTAGACACTCACATTTTCTCTGCTACACACACACATGGCATTACGCGAGTTGTGACTGCAGGGCCGTACCGTTTTCTGGGGGAGAAAAAGAAAACGCAGCGTTGTGGATGTAACTGCTGTCTCCCAGCCGTTTCTCCTTTCTACTGTGACGTCGATGCTCTCTTTCTCCGGTCTCTCTCTCGCTCTCTCGCTCTCGCTCTCTCTCTCTCGCTCTCTCCCATGTTACACAGTGTCTTCACTGTCTGCTGAGCCTTTATAGTATCTGAGGACGGGGACAAAGATAGTAATGGAAAGGGAATGAGTTTTGGAACCGCAATGTGCTTCGTCAATGGGGTGAAAACCATCAAGGAAAACAACAACTTGTCAGGATTTGAGGTTCAGAATTGGATTTGTCGACCAACCATTCACTTTGAATAATGGATTTTGTTTTCTTAAAATGTTTTTCTCAACTCACAATCCTTCATGTCAGGCTGCAAACACACCTGGCAGCAGCAGTATTACACACAGGATCATATTTTACGAAACTGAGTTATATTTGTCTTTCTCCAGCAAAACCCTTCATCGTAAATACGAGACAAAGAGGAAAGCCAGCAAGTCTGTTGATTTTAGAGCTGCAACCAATGATTTTCCTCTTAATTGATAACTGTTGATTATTTTTTTTTGATGAATAATCCCAGAGCACAACTCCAGATTCAATATTATATAAAGCAACAAATTCTGACATTTTAGAAGCTGGAACCTGTGAGTGAGTTCACGTTAGTAAGTGGCTGAACTGATTAATCAACTCTCACAATTGTTCTCTGGAAACAGATTTTGATCAATGAGTAAGCATTGCAGCACTTTCGTCACAAGAGTTATTTCTAAATTTGAATGGGGGCCAGCTGCGAATGTAAAAATGCATAAAATCAATTGAGGTGTAAATAACAAATATATTTCAATAAACAAAGCTCTAATGCTTAATGTCAAGGATGCACACATGAACAACACGGAGAAGAGCTACGCAAGCACAACCGGAAAGGTTACAAATCAAGTTAATCCTAGCTGGAGGGCATCAGCTACACACACCGTGGAGACCACCTAGGAAAGAGGATTTGACAGGGTGAGGAGGTAGAAACAGTGTAAGGAGGGAGGGGGAGAGGTCACCACATAGAGTGTGTGTGACTCTCTTGGGAGGGAGAGAACGGCTTTGGGATGCTTTACTTGACTCTAGGGCTTTCGCATACTGGGGGGTCGGGAAAACGTGGGGGAGGAAATCACATTGGCGAGACACACTGTGACGGAAGTGAGGAGGAGGAGGGAGCAGACAGGGCTGCTGCAGAGCAAATGGGAGGAGGTGGAGGACAGGAGGTCCTTTCATCACAGCCATCATCAGGGATCATCCACCCTCTGTGTGGTCCCTTCACACCAGCAGCACGCCGACACGTGGCCGGTTGGCCTTTGGGTTTGTGTCTCTGCTAGTAGCTGTATTTATTTTCCCCCCAGAGCCTGAACAGACAGAATATAGAAGAGCAGGCAGGACAGTTCCTGTTGAATTTAGGAAACAGAACCGCACGAAAATTCAGACAAAACACAATCCAGTGCTGATTTAAACAAAGCGTAATACAGATTTAAAACTGCATTGCTAACTGCTTACATGTTTTCTTTCAGGACATCATGTAACTCTGCACTGTGCTGTTTAATGAGCTTGAGATCCTAAATGAGAATCTGTGTCATGTGACACATAATCATGTATTGGAGAGCTTGTAGATTGATTGAGGAAGTTATCCAGGTCATAATTATCTCTCGAACGTCTATTTTATATTGCTGTGAAAACATCTCCTTCAAACAACTGAATTTATTTAAACATTTTTACAAGATTACATTTGAACGCATCATGATAAACTTAAAATGCATTTTCGCACAAAACAAATTTCTACTGTGTCGGGCATGAATTCATCGTAATGTACCTGAACGGAGCCTCTGTATGTTAGCTGTTAGCTCCGGTGCGGCTAACGTAACTAGCTCTCCTCCAGCTGATTTAAAGACATATTTGTTGTTCATAATGTAGCATTATCAGAGCTCTGCGACTAGATCGACTACAGTCCGTTATATTTCTTTATGCCCTTTACATACCGTCCTCTATCTCATGTCTTGCCTTGTGTTTGGGGGAAGGGGACAGGCGGTCTAGACGCTGACGGAGGGATCAGAGGAGAATCGATTGAAGCGTATACGAGAGCATTTTCACGTCTCGCCCCACAGCTTCAAAAGCAGAGCCTCAGCAGGCATTCTGAGTGTTTTTGATGTTTGTGTTTATTGCTCGTATGCGAGCAAATGTGTGCGACTGTAAATCTCCAAGTAGTTAGCGGATGACCCAAGGAACTAAGCGGATTTCACATTCACACTTCCTCTTCCTCGCCGCGCCTCTCTGACCTTCGTTCCCTCTTTGAGTTCCCCTCTCTCGTTTCCTCCCTCAGTCCCACGGGCTTGCCTCCAAAAATGTCAGCGTTTCCTCTGTCCTCCTATAGCATCAGACCTCGTCATCACTCTCATGGCGTCTGTACAGCATCAGCACTGTGGAGGTAATGTGTGGTACAGGACTCTGTAAATCTTTTTCCTCTCTTCTCATTGTTAAATCTCCCTGTTTGTTGGTCTTTTTCCCGCTTGTTCCTTTAATTTGTTATCATGTCACTCAGTGTTTTGTTCTCCCTGATGAGCTGAGGACAGCGGAGCCTAACCCTAGCTGGACTCTAATCAAGTGAAACCGTCTTCTTTTTCTGCTAAGTGACGTTCTGTCTCACTTTACTGCGTTTCCATCCTCTTCTCGGTTTTTTTTGTTCTAACAGATGAAGGGAAGAGTCCAGTATGTGTGTATGTGTTTGTGTGAATGGTGGCTAGTGGTGTGCGGCTTCATACCCGTGGATATTGTACAATCTACCGGTCTGCAGTAGTAAATGTGACGTGTTTTCACGTTTTTCCAGTGTAAGAGATTGTATCATGGACTATTTGTGTTGTTTATTTCTTCAGATGCAAATATGAAAGCATTTCAATAGTGTGCACATGCATCAGTTGTCATGTCTGTGTTTAGGAGAACAGAAATGAGGAACTTGCGGTGCAGCAGACCAGTTTGACCTCAGATGATCATCTCTTCAAACAGCTAACCAGTCAGGCCTGTTTAGTCCGGCCTAAACCAGCATTACCACTGGGTTTTTATTGATTTATTAATGAATCCACTCGCCCTGTTTCACATGCTGAAACCACATATGTTTTATGTTCAAGGAATCATTTGTCATTTTGGAAATACATTTTCTTTTGATTCACTTTCTTGCCGAGAGTTAGATATGAGAGTATCAATTAAACTCGCATCCAGTCAACAATTATCTTTGGGGGGGAGAGAGAGAGAGAGAGAGAGAGAGAGAGAGAGAGAGAATTCATTTTTTTTAACAGCCGTTATGAAATGTGAAGAAGCGAGACAGAGTAGAGGGAGAGGCAGACCTGCGTCAACCTCTTTGTGAAAGCTCTGATCACAGAGAGGAAGCGATAGGGAGGAGGTGTGATCAAAGGCGCCTACCTGGCGTCTGTCAGGAGAGAGGAATGCAGCGCTGGGTGTGTGTGCGTGTGTGTGTGTGTGTGTGTGCGTGCGAGAGTCAAGCGAGTTTTAAGAGCAGAAACCAGGAGGGGAGATGACAGCATGAAAGGCAGCTCTGCCTGTTTCTGGAATGAGGAGAAGCAGCTGATGGATTAAAGGGTTATCTGTTTGTAAACGGGGAGAAGGCAGTGACGGAGAGAGAGAGAGAGAGAGAGAGAGAGGGAGGGCAGAGAGCTGTCGGGTACAGTACCGGCTGCAGCGCAGGAAGCTGCCTCTCACGCTGGTGACAGGAAGGAGAGGGAGGGGAGAAGAGGAGCCGAGTGGTTTCACGCTCGCGATGAGGATGTCGGCTTATCAAAGGATAGGTCTTGTTGAATGACGGTACAAAAGGAAGAGGGGCTTGGAGAGAGAGAGAGAGAGATATGAGGTATGATGGGGCAGCCGTGTAATGAGACGTATGACTGATAGTTGTGAGAGAAACTGAAGGGAGTTTTGTCGCTCATTTTCTCCTGGATCCAAAACCTAGAGTTTTAACTGCAGCGGTAGGATCCTGAGAGTTCACTGCTGCACGTCCAACACATTCAGGGTCCGAGTTAAAGTCTGAAAAGGAAGACCTTAAGATACGAAAATCCTCAATGTCAAATAATGAGTTTGCCCTTATTAGTTTTTGCAGAGGAGCCGAAAGTGGAGCGCTACCTCTGCTTTCGTGGAGTTCAACGGCCACAGGATGTTTTTACGACATACTGAAGGAAAGAAGCCTTGATTTAACAACACTAATAAAGCTGTAATGCAGCCATTAGCCGCCTCAGCCACCGGAAGTTAGCATGATGCACCAGACAGTGCATCGGATAAAGGTATGTGGTGTCGGCCTTTACGATCCCTTTTTACAGGAGATCTTTAATGACTAATGGCCTCAGTAGAGGACAGGAACAGAGAGGGAGATCTGTGTTTATGTCCAGGGAACGGGCTGCTCACTCTGAGTTACCACCAATATTACAAGGTGCTTAGTTTTTCATTTACACATCCAGCAGTTACGGAGCAACGTTATCGTCCATTTGGAGTTGGAGTTTATGCCACCTTATGAGATGGCACGTCCAGTTCACTTCTCTTTTTGTTATCTCTGTTTTTGTTCTCTACCAACTCACGAGGCTGTTTAGCTGTTAAACGCTCCTCTATGTTCCCCAAGTAGTCATTAACTCAGTGTGCTGTTTAGTGCTGAGCAGAATACAGCCTCGCACTGTATTATTTTAACGTCATCGTGGCTTTAGAGCTCCAGGTTTTTGCCGTCTGTGTTTCTGTAACACAGACCCTCGTTCCCTAGCCTCTGAGGGCGGACGTATGATTCCTGGTTATGCTGTAGTCGAGTCAAATGATTGTTTTCAATATGATCCCAGAGATAAGTCCACTGTACTGTACTCTAGTGATTATTCCGGCATGGCTGCTAAGCCTGAGTGCATGCAGCAGAAACACCAGCCGAGGGTTATTTGCATTTTGCAGCAGACACAAAAACACTGCATCGTATTCTGTGAAGAAAAGGCCAGTTGTTTGCTTGTTAGACACATGATGAAACTCAATCACTCTCACATTAAAGCTGACATTTCATGCTTGTCGAGGCAAAAGCAGAGGCTACAGCACCAACTTGTAAAAGGATTTGTATGAATGATCGACTATGAAGACATTGATAACATGTGAAATCTTAATGGGCTTTTTGTTTTGGTCCTTTAGCTGATTGGTCTTGTCTGTTGCAAAATCTGGACAATGATTGCTTTGCTGAGCAGTGTATTGTAGTGTGAGCCCTGCTGGCCTTTAAGCAAACTCTGTTCATTTTGAGCAATGATCGACTAAAAATACACTCGGTTTGAGCGAGAATAAGCAAATCTCTAAAAATCGCTAACTTTTCCTAAAATTACATCATACGGTAAGTTGTCCAATACTTTAAAAAAACGTTGATTATCGTGATTCTGACTTTGATATCCATCAAATCAGTTTCAATGTCGTGGAGCAAGATATAAGCAAGGACATTTAATGAACTTTATATGAATCAACTGATCAGATAGAAGACTCCAGAGTAACGTACATTTGTTTTTCCTGTTAAATGATCAAATGTTCTGGTCTTTGAGGAAACTATTGACCACCGATAGTCTTTTCCTGATATATTGTTCCCCGCTGGTACAAATGAGCATATAATAAATGTACACAGAACATATTATGAAAATCTTAATGACCTAAAAGACGCTCCTTAAGCCTTGAGAAAGGTTCCAAGGTTCCTGTAATTGCAGTAAAGACAAGTAGTCCATGCACAATGGCCGCTAAACGGGACAACACAGCACAGATGACTAACTTTGGTTTGACTCTGTATTTGGTATTTTGTAGGTATAAAGTAAATACATATAGGAATACCTAACTTGTTGTCTTACTTTGTTTCACAGTTTATATATTAGTCCGTTCTACAACCTTTGAACCTCATGGAAACAACAGATACCTAATGTTTTGCATACGTTGAACTTTGTGTAATGCACGCGGTTCGTTAAGCAGGGAAAAGCAAACCTTGACACACAAGCCACAGTAGATAAGTGCCCTATAAAGATGGTAAAGTTAATAATACACAAACTTCAGCTGGGTCAAGGTCCCACTGTTTATTTCTAGATCATTACTGCAGTGAAGCGGTCTGTTGCATCCCTTCGCCGACTTCAGGGACGCAGATGTTTGTGCCAGGCAGATATAGTCGTGTGCCTTGATATTGAAGCTATATTTGGATAGCCTACAATCTCATCCCAACTTTGCTTTAAAATTGGAAAATAAACGACATGCATGAAAAGTGCTATGATGCGACGGCACGTGAAGTCATTACAATTGGTACAAAAGCGTCGCCCGCACGTTTCATGAAGTGAAGATTTGAAGCGTCGTATATTACAGTAATCGAACCATCACTGCGTTTAATTTGAAGCAGAAATACGTCACATTTCATCCAAAGGACAGCATCCTCTGACATAGTTCAGCTCCTTCTCCTCCTCGGGATGAAAATAGCCAGCTGGTTGTCTCAACTATGTTTGTTTGTCCCCAGTTAGTAATGTGTCACCAATAGATTTAGAAAAAAAACCGGAATCAAATTAAGTTTGAGAAAGTACCTAAAAAACCTGATTGCAGTAATGCACTACTACCCCCAACGCTGTGAGACGCACATGCTCACACACACACATGCTCACACACACACACATGCTCACACACACACACATGCTCACACACACACACACATGCTCACACACACACACATGCTCTCACACACACACATGCTCTCACACACACACACATGCTCACAGACGCACATGCTCACACACACACACACACATGCTCACACACACACACACATGCTCACACACACACACATGCTCACAGACGCACATGCTCACACACACACACATGCTCACAGACACACATGCTCACAAACACGCGCATGCTCACAGACGCACATGCTCTCACAGACGCACATGCCTACAGATGCACATGCTCTCACAGACGCACATGCCTACAGATGCACATGCTCTCACAGACACACACATGCTCACAGACACACACATGCTCACACACACATGCTCACAGACACACACATGCTCACACACACGCTCACACACACATGCTCACAGACACACAGAGATTACAAGCCCTCGCCTTTGGCTTTGTTTCTCGTATCAGACTATCATCAGTCAGCTGCTGTTACGTAACTGCTCCGTCTGTGTGTATGTGCGCACACAAAGGAAGAAAAACTATTTATAATATTGTATTAAATCTGTCGAACTCAGAATGAGGCTATTTGACAAATCCAAAGAGTTTATTTCCCTGTGAGCTCATTCGGTATCTGAGGAAGCTGCATTCAGCAACGCTGTTACAGTGATTCTGATTTCTTTTCAGGGTGTTTTTAATTAAAAACAAAACAATGGCTCCATGATAGAATTTGGGGTTAATAATGGGGGTTAATAATTGCAGTAGCTCTTTATCTGTTTGCAAAATCACTAAGAGCTTGCAAAGCAAGGTTTTTTTTTTTGACTCAGTTTTGGCTAATTAATAAAATCCGACGAGTGTCATTCTGGCTGTTCAACAAAGCCTCAACATAAACAATATGTCTCCTATTTTATGGCTGTTAATATTCCTTCAAATACGTCGACAGCCGTGCCAGAAAGAAAAGCGCCTACAAGTAATTGTCAACAAAATCACAATTCATGTGGGATTAGTATTCTCAAAGCGCTGCGCTACTACATTCTTGGGTTTACAGTAGATCTAATAGGCTGGCTACTGGATCCAGCTGGCTTGTTTTAAACAGACCCCAGTCGGGCTAATCACCCCCCCCCCTCCTCTCCTAAACTCATTCATACAGATAGGCCTCCACGCTGACAGCGGTGGCTAACCTTAAGCAGACTACATATAAAGCTGGTCTAATATGTTCCCACAGGAAGTACTTCCCGCTCTATAATTTGTTGACTGCTACAGAGGGCCTGAAGAGCAGCAATACTCTTTAATGCACTTCTAAACACAACACACACACACACACACACACACACACACACACACACACACACACA
>NW_022280095.1:2152880-2158838 GCF_004355925.1 Anarrhichthys ocellatus
ACACACACACACACACACACACACACACACACACACACACACACACACTATTGCCTTGAGAAAGAGTTGAGTGGTACTCGGGTAGGAATAATTATAGATGGCGTTGAATTTCCTGCTCTCCACCGTGTGCAAACAGTGTTTAGCCAAGAGGGTTTGCTTGCATCACATGTTTACACCATGGCACGAGTTGGTAGCAGGGTCACATTACTGTAGTGTGTAATGTGAGGCTAACGGAGCACTAGCGTCTACGGACATTGTTTTTGTTTTTAAAACAAAAAAAACGATCCCACAAGCGTTTTGGCACCGTTGTGTACATGACGATTCAGGAAAAGCAGATTGTTTACTCTGCTGTTGGTTGCTTAGTTTCAGATAATATTGAATATTATTGTACTTCTTATAATAAAACGTCTTGTTGTCTCTCTCTCTCTCTATCATGCACAAACAAATGTGGTTTTGTTGTTGTCGTACTGGAAAGCAGCATTTATGCTTTGTGTGTTAACCGTTTCACCTCTTTCATGCACAAGCAGCCTGTTTCTATATATTTTTTTTATCTTTCATAGAAGTGGATGGGAATAGAAGCTGCTTCCAGGAGGTTTCAGTATCATTTCACATACTCACATTGGGGAAGGGATATACTCGCTCTCCTCTAGTTCTCCACAAGCTTTGCAAACTGGTGAAGGCTTCGTGTAGCACATCATGAGCTCAGAGAGAGACTAGCAGGACGTGAACTTTGTATGCATGAGTGTTTGCCTGCGGATATGTATTCTGCATATTAATGTGAATGCATGAATGCATGAAACACTGCTCTCCCCAATACCTGGAGCTATTGTAATTGAATAACCTTACCTGAGCTGTCAAGTTAAAGTCAGAATCAATGTGAAGGGTGACGTGAGGCAAAAGAAGAACAATGGATGGCAAAATCTCACCTGTAGAGATACAGATGGGGGACAAATGGAAGGAAACATTTTTTTGGGGAACTTGGCGCATGTCTGGGGATTATACAAAGAAGCTCAATTCGTTTTGAGACGCTTTAGAAACAAGGTGGTCTTAAAAAGTATATATTTTGCAGCCAAATCAAATTGTTTACAGGATATTCAACCTTTATTTCTTCATAATGCACGTAAGACTTGACCTGTTTCCTTACAGGTGTTGTAAAAAGGCAATAAAGTAGTCCGCGAATATGAGATATGAGTTTACAGATAACTACAATCCCTCCTCGTCATTGTGGTTGTTGTTTTCGTCTTTTTTTTTGCCGGTTACACCTACAGTCTCTGGGCATAGCTACGGGCGTTTCGGAGAATAATGCAGCGCAGCGCACAGCCCATCGAGTATAAACGCCTCCGTTCATGCTCGGAGCTCTCGCGCCACCTGCGGAGGCCCGCGCTACGGCGCCAAGCACGAGTATAAACAAAGCTTTACTTGCCATCGATCCTGCATGTCGCTGAGCTCTACTAGAGGTTTTGATGCTGGTGGAGAGCGCTTTGATTCAAAATCTGCTGTAGGTGTTAAATCTGGTGTCTACGAAGGCCTTGGCATCATCTTATCCTTTTAATACTCAGTGACCTTTACACTTTGTATGGAAGCATCTGCATCTGTTATTTATCTTTTATATTTAGGTTATTTTTCTGATTGGTCACCTGTCTGGGAAGGAAACATGGAAAGTGACGAGCAAGAATAGAGAAAGAAAAGAAGGGTGGAGAGAGGGAGAGAAGCAAATAAAGAAATGTAAAGCTGTGTGGGTTGATGGTACAAGGAGAATGATTTAACGTTGTTTAAGTGAAGCTAGTGAAGGCCTTGTACATTCCTCCACTGTAGAGAGAGAGGAGGAGAGAGAGAGAATGCTGCAAGGAGAGAAAGACAATATGATGTGACACTGTAGGAGTTGGTTCAGGAGGGAGGAGGGAGGAGGGGTAAAGCTATCTTGTAGGTGTTATCAGGTTAAGCCACCCACCAGTGGCTGTCGCCATGGTGACACCATGGTAACGACTGGGTGATCAACCAGGAGACCTCGCTTTATGTAAAGGTGCTTCCTGTCTTCATCCGTCTCATTCAGGGTCCGTCTGGAGTACCGTCTGTCTTCAGATTGAATCACTCACATTTCCCATTCGGTCAGTCACTCACCAGCATCTCATCTGTGTAGTTAAGACTCTCCCTATCATTTGTTGTGCTTTTTATGGCCCAGAATATTCAGCAAACACATAAAAAGCTCAAAACGTATATCGAGTTCACCTGATCTCTTCGAAGCGGCTTTACTCGTGTAAATGAACGTTTGTTGGGTCAATGTTGAGGTCAGCTGCGTCTCTTTTCCCTTCCGCTGTATGAGTTCATATACGTTTCTCTGTATGGCTCTTCCATTTTTAACCCTGTAAGCTGATTTGCTAACATGCTTACAGAGATGTCTGTTTCAATCCGTCCGCGTAACAGACGCCCGGCACATGGAAACACACTAGAAACAATGACACACGTGCTTGTGCCATGCATGCACTGCAGGCTAGACACACAAATATAGGAAGTCAAACACACACCACAGACCTTTGCTCTGGCTCTTAAAGGCACACTGTACTGCTGCTAAACGCACACGCCACGCCAGTCAAGAGACAACCTCCAATCTGCATCCGAATGCCAGGCAATTGATTTGCAAATGAACGGTTTTGAATGCGAACAACAACCGGTTGTCGGTTCTCTTCTGTATTTGGGTCAGTGAATGAAAGTGGTGACGCACTTCATTGTGTGGTTGATTATTGTCATGATGTGGACGACCAGTGATTTGAATCATTTGCAAATTCAGACGCCGTTGATACTCGTCTCATTGTCCTGACGTCTAATGGTCAAGTCGCTGCTCATTGTTTGTTCACAATATTTAATTTTTTTTTTTGATTTTTACTATTTTTACTATTTAGTCATTTGTTGTTTTACTTGGCTGTCACCACTGACTACTGGGATAAGCGATCCGAGGCAGGTTGCATATTTTAACGGCCTGCAGTGTTAGAAAGATACCCACAAATTATGATCAACGTTATCCTTATGCCTGCTAACCAGAAGGTTTTAATCGTGCACTCATTTCCCAGGAAATTAACCTTGAAATGCAGTACAAAATAAAACAAATTGCAATGAAGATGTATTTGGAAAATGAAGAAAACCATCTAGTTGTCGATACATGTATAGTGCCTCTAATTTGCTGTTAAATGAGTAAATCATCTGCATCATGAGTGGTGAAGGTGAGATGGTGACAACCGTGACGGAGTTGTGAACCAGAGACAAAGACACGGAGAAGCTAGAGGGACGAGAGAAAAGTGAGCAGGAAGTTGGAGAGACAGATGGGGAGTTAATCCTGCGGAAGGACACTCCTCAGGGTCCTCATATCCTTCTCCTGTTTCCTATTAAATAACTTGTGTGCTTTCTGAGTTTCACTGTGCTAAATGTGACACGTGACGGTTGCTTGTGTCTCATATGAAGCTCTGACAGACATGTCTTTGTGTTGCAGATAAACCTGCGGCTTATTTTAGTCAGCGGGAAGACGAAAGAATTCCTCTTCTCTCCCAACGAGTCGGCAGCGGACATTGCCAAACACGTCTATGACAACTGGCCGATGGGTGAGTAGCTCCATTTAGATACCTCAATGATTCTCCCTGGCAATGGCAGCCGATGAATGATGTAGCAATGGTTACATAGTGGAGCCAATTAAATCATCCTGAGGTGATCCAGACATTTCTTTTTCTTCATGCGACTTATCTTGTCTGTTTCTATAGCTAAAGCTAACGGCAGCCGAGGGGCTGCACGTTGCATCCAGAGAGCTGCAATCCCATTCAAACACACTGCTAATTACTTGCGTGTAGCTCTATATAGCAGTGTGGTAAACATGCCAATCTTTGGTGTAGGGTAATTAGAGTGCGCTCCTCCTTTCAGCTTGATTGTCATTGCGTACAGGAACGTGGGATCGCAGTACAGCCGCCTCCTCTCTGTAACACACCCACTTCCTAGCCGTGCTAGAATTCGTTCGATACTGCCGACCTTCCAGCACCTTCAAATGTGCTTTTCCAACGGTGCTGTGAATCTAGTCCAGGATTTGGAGAAGCCCACAGCCATGAAAAACCATAAATTACACTGATGGACTCATGAGTGAAAAAGGAAAACTCGAGGAGAATCTGTTGGTTTCTCCAAGACAGCAGAACTCCTGAACACGCCCCCAGACAGCAGATCTGAACCCTGTGAGACCCGGAGCAGGCTCTCAGTCAGCACCAACATCCTCCGCTTAGCTGGAGACAAACATCTGGTCACCAGACGCTGCTGCTGTGCAATTTAGTCTCTTAACAGTGAAATTCTTCCATTTCTAAATCACACAACGAGAGTCTGGAATGCTCAAAAAGAAACAGATTTTGTACATCGTGTTTTTTAAAGAATATTCAACACAGTTTATAGATAACATATTATACAATGATAGTACTTTATGGGAAAATGGAGATAAGCAGGAACTGGTAAATATATGAAGCTTGTCCTCTGTCTTGCTCCACGTCGTTGTTTCTATTTAACTCCCCCTTTTTTTCCTTTCAGACTGGGAGGAAGAGCAGGTCAGCAGTCCTAACATCCTGAGGCTGATCTACCAGGGCCGCTTTCTACACGGCAACGTAACACTAGGAGGTGAGAAAACACAGAAAGTACACCTCCCAACAAGAAAAACAAGCCTCGTGTGCTCATAGACATGCACACAAAAATCACAGCAGTGTGTTGCTGGAAAGTTCTTTGCTGGTCTCATCTGTTTCTTCCCCCCGAGCAGCAGAACAGAGGTACCTCAGTGCTCCGGACAAGTCTGCTTTGACGGAGAGAGGGAGGAGAGAGGAAATACAGAAAAAGAGGGGCGAGGGAGGGAGAGAGAGAGATTGGTCAGGATAGGGGCCAGACTGGCGTTAGTTTAGACCTCAAGCAGCACAAAGAAGAGACGAGAAGAGAGGGGGGGTGTGAAGAGAAAAAAAGGGGAATGGCAACCCACTTCACTTCTCCTTGCCTTTTAGGCTTTTTGAGTCTACTTAACCCACTTTTGATCTGACAGGTGTTTTGTAATAATGGGGTTAAGGCCGTCCCTAACCCTGTTACACTCGTCCCAATCACTGCCATCTATCTGATAATTCTCTTATCTTTGGTTCAACGTGTTTGCACGCTGACATAGAATCCTCTTAAAGCCGAGCCAAAAACCCCCAGGTGGTTTTGAAACGCAAACATAGACACCACACACGTGTGAAGGCGCGATTGAACACGTGATTGATGAGCAAGTTTTGGGGAGTTGCAAACTAATATTAACTACAATTTAGTGTCTGGATCAAGGTTTTTCTATTTATTTATTTTAATCTAGCAGCTTTCTTGTTGTATTCTTTCCAAGAAATATCAGAGTAGGACTAGTGCTACTTTTTACATTACAAAGTATATGCGTAATATATGAGCAGAATGCGTTTCTCTTATCTTTCTGGCCGCCGTTGATTTACATTAATTTGGGGATAAAAATCAACTGCTGTGCTCGATTATGTTTTTGTCAAATTAACATTATTTTTGCATAGTAACAGAGTTTAAAGCTTCGGTTGAAATAGGATATTTCTGATATCGATATCGTTCAGAATACATGAAACATCTGTAACGTTCAAAGCAAATGCTGCGTTCCCATTTGAGCTCCGACTCTTCCTGTTGACAAAGGGATCTGTCAATAACTGATTCTGACAGGCATTGATTTGGACAACATAAATAACATATGATCACGTCATCCAAACACATATTGATTTATCTTCCTGTCCTGTTTCGTTTCTATTAAGAGCTTGCTGAGTTATTTTTAGGATGATTACATTTCAGGGCCTTTCCTTACCTGCAAAGAGATAATTATTCTGCAAAGAAATGACCTGAGCCATAGTTTATTGTTTGGTAAATGACTTTGTAAAGACAGATATGCTGATTCTCACTGAATAACCTTTGCAT